>NC_050533.1:7279310-7282454 GCF_002922805.2 Oryzias melastigma
TTATTCATTATTAAAAACTGGGAAATGACATAGAAAAAACATCCCACCCAGCGTTTCAGAATATGGGCACTCAAATTTCCTGGACCTTTTAGATTACAGTTATAATGTTATTTAAAAAAAATAAAACATTTCTGCTTGAATTGAAATATTTTATCATGAAATATTACATAACTCGAAAGGCTCTTACTTTGAAAGCTCCCTAATACAATTGGCATTTGTTGGCAGAAATAAATATTTTTCATAAAAACTTCACTTGAATATAAAAAGTGTCAAATTAGTTCAAACTTGTGTCATAATAAAGTTTTAAAAATTAAACAAATATTTTTTTTTAATTAATAAAGTTTTTTTTTAAACTTACTGTGTGGTTTTCGCAGTTGTAGATCTTTGTCATGAAACTACATAGAGATGTTTGAGCGCAGAGACGGAGCGGTGCGTCTCTGCTGTTTCCTCCAACGCTCTGAGGGAAGAACTAGAAGGAAGGAAGGAGGAGTTCATTCAGCAACCGCTTTCAGGGAAGACCCGGGTTGTGTAACATCAAACTTGCCTCCATAAAACACTCGCGTGTCGAGGCTTGCACGCCTTTACAAAAACGAAAACGACAGCAACTCAGGAATTTTGTATTTCCGGTTTGAGCCCAATGATTGCTGGGAGGCAACAAGACTTCCTTTAGCAAGAACTGTACAAGAAGTAGGATTTTTTTTTTTTTTTTTTCATGGGAATGTTAAAATAAATAAATTAAAAAGTGCCTTTTCAAAATATGAAATAGTTCTGACAGAAGTTCGAATGACTTCCTTTCAAAATAAAAGCCTTTGTGTCTCACAGAATCATCTTAATACAGCAAATGTCAGTAATTAAAACAAATATTTCACCATTTTATCCAAAATTGTGTCAATCTATCAAACAAATATCAAGTCAACGCTTACTAAGTGACTCTTACTGTGTTTTTTCAAATCATAAAATACATCTAAAATCCTTTAATCTGTTAAAAAAAATAGAAAATCTTCTTTAATATATATCAACACCCAATCTTCTATATAATATGTTTTGTCTTTCAAATATTTAAATTTTTAGTTTCGAGGTGGAAAGAAAAAATGGAAAATTAGGAACCAGAAGCAAAATGTTGTCTCATTTATTGTGCAAGTATATTAAAATGAACAAATATACTTGAAGTTTACATACTTTCTGTATATTGTAAACTCAAAATGCTCCAATTTAATCTGAAGAAGTTTTCAATTTTTATCCTTCCTACACTACATGTACATGTACATTTTCTATATTATTCTATACTTGCTACACTAATATGTAAGTTTACTTAGTAACATAAACTTCAAGTTTTTTTTTACTTTTGCCAAGGGATTTATAAAACTTTACATTTAAAGCTTTTAAGTATCTCATTTAAAAAAAATTGTTTTTGTATTAAATATTTAAAATTTAGGTTACAAGTTGAAAAAAACTACAACTACAAGTACACTTACTCTAGTAGTCACTTTTTATGTACTATCGGTATTTGTAAAGCATACAATTTCCCAATTGAGTCAGAAGTGGTATTCAGTTAGAGTACTTTCTACACTAAACATATATGTTCTATAGAAGCTGATGTACTACAATACTTAAAATTATTTGTAAGTAACAAAATAAACTATAAGTGTACCAATTTTTTCTTTGAAAATGTTCATTTAAATTGTAAGAAGCAGGACAAGGAAAATTTTCAAGTCCAACCCTCAAGAAAATACAGATAAAAAAAATATAAATTTCATTTGGAGGAAGGCCGTAAATTAAACAGATTAGCTATTTAAAAAGTATTTAAGTACGAGGCAAATGTGTGAGGATTCTGCAGTTTAGTTTGTTTTTTTGTGGTGTTTTCGTTGTGTTTTGTGTGTCACTCCAGCCTCATGTTAGTGATTCACAGCTGTTTTCATTTCTGTTAAATGCCCTCCGTCTTTATAAATGTCTGGTTTTCAGTTCTTCATTGTGAGGTCATCTGGTTGGTCAGGCTTTGGGTTTGTCATGGTTCAGGTTATCAAATATTTGTATGTTTCTGGCACTGTCAGGCCACACAGGTTCCTCTTTTGCCTACATGGAAAATATCAGTTGGCCTGACAATGACGTACAAAATTGGCCAACGTTGTTTGATGTTTCGCCAATTCTTGATTAAAAGTTACTGAGATTAAAAGTGTTTCTCTTTCACCTACGTGGTAGAATGCAATAGTGACCTCTTGCTGGTTATCATTATTACTGACAGTTCAGATCTCTCTGAAAGTCGTGCTCACAGTTGACTGTTGCCGAGATTGTGTTGTTTTTAGCAGACATTGTTTGTGAAGTTTGTCTCCTCACCTTGTAGACCAGCAGTGGATACAAACTTCTCCAGCTCCTCCAGGCTTCTGATGATGACGACCTTGGCGTGCTCAGGCGAGCCGCAAAGCTTCGCGCAGATTTTCCCGTCATGGACCCAATTTTTCTCAAATGACATGCTCTTCGTGCGATGTCTGCATTGCTTTTAATAAGATTCTCATTCATGAAGACGGATCAGTTTCAGCACAATTTCTGTTTACATTTCTCATTTATCTTATTACATTTAAAGACCTGAAACTATATATGTCATTTGTATGTTTTTTTGTGCTTAATTGACAACATGCTCCTCAGAATTACTTAGAAAAAAAAGTAGTTCAACCAAACAACTCGAATATTTTATCTTTAGAAATTCCCCGGCCACTTTGGATAATTCAAGTTCATAATATGAAAAAAGCTTCTTTGTATTAGATTTTGTTCATAATTTCATCCTTTAATTTGAACAAAGGAGGATTCAAGATTAAAAAAAACTGAAGACAAGAATCCACGTCAAGAAGGAAGTTATGAAATTTATTAGAAATAACAACCAGCTTTGTTCACACAAAAATGGCTACTTGACAATCATTAACACATACATGGACACAGTAATCAGACCCACTGTTTGTCAAGATATCCAACTACAATGTTCCAGTCAGAGATTTTCTGTGGTGTGTTTTGGAATGAATTACTAAACATAATTAGGAACAAAAACCTAAATATTTCAGTGGGTCTGAATCTGCAAGACCACAAAGATTCCTGTAAATATAGTCATTTCTATGATTATTTCTAGTTCAACCACTCACCGATGGTGTCATC
>NC_050533.1:7282728-7348342 GCF_002922805.2 Oryzias melastigma
CATTTCTATGATTATTTCTAGTTCAAATACTCACCGCTGAGGATGTACTCAAAGCCGATGGTGTCATCGCTGCCTCGCAGTGTGGAGAGCCAAATGAAAATTCTGTAAGACTAGCAGACGCTGGATCTAGAACACAAAATCCAAAGATGAGAAATAAAAAAAAAAAAAAGATTTCAACAGCTATACATGGGATGTAGTAAGCAAATAAATGGTAATAACTAGTATAGCGTTACGCTACCCTCCTTCGAGAGCCCAAAGTGCTTCACAGTCACAGACCCATTCACACACTGTTTGTGGCTCTGCTGCCAAACACTGCCGCCAACCTCCCACCAGAGGTAATTTGGGGTTCAGTGTCTTGCCTGAGGACACTTGGGTGGGCAAGGCGGGAATCGAATCTGCTATCTTCCGATCAGAAGTAGACCGCCCTACCGCCTCGTCACGGTCGCCCCTCACTGCTGAGGATGTCCTCAAACCTGTCTGGCCACCCTGCACTCCATCTGTAATTTGAGAGGAGCGTGAAGCCCCTGGGTGTTTGGAAGTGTTGAGAAATTCATCTTGTCCTGATTAAGGGTAAACTGAACCACAGAAAGACAAAACCAAGCAGTTTTATTTGAGAACGGGTGTTAATTGTGACTTTTTTTTTTTTTTAAACCAGGGCTCCAGGCTACATTTTTGAACTGGCTGCACTGATGCGACTAATCTATAGGAAGTACTGTCGGTAATCTGGAGTGAGCTTATTGTGAGTTCTCACCTCTTTCCACGCCTCTACCACGAGAACGGCGATGTCAACAGCTTCCACTTTAATCACGCCGGCTCGGGAGAATTGTACAAGTCATTCTTCAAGCCTTTGAGGGAGAATCATTCCAACATTTGATTCTGCAAACAGTCATTTTGTATTTACTGACATGTACTCCTTTTTGTCAAGATAAAAGGGAACATTTGGCTGCAGAGCAGCGTGCCACCCACCCCAGAGCCATCTTCTATTAACAAACTTGAGGCAAAGTATTCTTATTTTACAAGTATTGCAGAAAATAATGTTTCAAATGTTGATCCATAGTTGTATACTCAAACATTAACCTATACTGTTCAGGCTACTTGATTTCTTCAAAGGGTGGATGTTTTATTCATATTTATTATTATTTTCTCCTGTTAATTGTGTATGCTGTTTTTAAATGACAAATGCACTTTCATTTATTAAAAAAAAATCAATTCCGTGTTTTTAGTGACTGGATAATGCAATTTTAGGTAGGCCTAATTTTAGGTTTTATTTGTGGTCGCATGTTTTTGGTTGTTTAAAGGTTTAAGTGTTGCATGGACCAGGAATACATTGTGGAATGTGATTGTGAAATATATTATAGATTTCACGACTGGATTTGTTGCACAGGTGACATCCTATGACAGTTCCATGCAAGAATTCAGTGAGAGCGGAACATTCTTTCACAAATGTTTTTCAAAAACAGTCTGCATATCTGAGTGATTGATTTTATATACCTGTGGCCAAACCAAGTGATTAATTCATCTGATCCTTATCATTTGGATGAATAAATGAATACTTTTGGTAAAATAGTGTGTCTATATTAGAGGTCGGCAACCTTTAACAGTAAAATAGCCATTATGACTTGTTTTCTACTGATCAAAACCTAGAAGGAACCGTATAGTATAGTCTTGCTTTAGCATTTAGGAAATTTGGATTTGCATTCATGCCCATCTTTTTTGTGATTAATATGAATTATGACTATTTTTTTTAGCACAAACAAAAGCAAAAATATAAAAAGAAACTGGCATTTTTCAAAATTTGATTTTTTTTTTTTTTTACATTTTTACCTTTAGTAGAGTTAGCGAAATTAGCGAAAAAGCTAGCTCGTTGCCTAATTACTAGCTGAACTCCAAATTAGCATGAAATTTCTCAGTAAATTAAATCAGCCAAAAATGTTAGTATGTTGCCAAAATAAAAGCGAAACTCTAAATTAGCCTAAAAGCTCAAGTAGACAACAAATTAGCCAAAAATGTTAGCATATTGCTAAAATATTAGCTTAACTCCAAATTAGCGTAATATATTTCATTAGAGGCCACATTAGCCAAAAAAGAAAAAAGCTAGCTCATTGCTCAGTTACTAGCTAAACTCCCAAATGGCCTAAAATTCCTAGGTAAACTAAATCACTCAAAAAAGTTCTAAAATAGAAGCTAAATTCTGAATTATCACAAAAAAAACTTCAGTAGATAACAAATTAGCCAAAAACATCTGCATGTTGCTAAACTCTTAGCTAAACCTCAAATTAGCATAAAATTCCTCAGTAAGCTAAATTAATCATAAATGTTGCAAAAATAGAAGCTTAGCTCTAAATTAGCCTAAAACCCCAAGTAAATAACAAATTAGCCAAAAAATGTTAGCATGTTGCTAAAATAATAGACAATCTCCAAATTTTTGAAAATTACTCTTTTATTTTTCTTCACGCAGAGAGCCACCAAGGAAGGATAAAATAACCACATGTTGGTCTGGAGCCGCAGGTTGAAGACCCCTGCTCTATATATATTCAGTATATACTGTATATATTATTTTTTTTAAAGTGAAGAACCAATCGGCACTAACAGCTTTCAACCACATGGGGGTGCTAGAGATTTGTGTAAAATACAAGCTCTGTCATGCTGTCTAAACATAACAATCAGTAGGAATTGACTGAAGCCAGGCTCTATAGAAAACCTCTTTAGTGACTAACATGAAGTACACTCTCAGTCTCTACAGATGCTGCCTCCTCCCCCTCTGCGGTAAATGTTTAATTCCAGCTCCTATGTTCAAGCTCACAGCACAACAAGCTCTCCCTGGTGCCTCGGTATAAGTCCTGGATTAAGGTTAACGAGCCTCCACAACCTTATTGCTGCTATTATGGCTTGGCGGTGGAACAAGACAGCAGAAACCTTTTTTTTTTTTTTTGTGCCCTGCATTGCCTCTTCTGTTCATACAGACGAATGCAGTAAAAGACTTTCACATGCAACCCATGGGTGTGGAGTCAGAACATTCCTCTGCTGGTCGTTGTGATTTGTCTTAAAATGAAGGGCAGCTTCTAAGATCTTTTTTTTTTTTTTTAAAGTGGACACTTGATCTGGGATGTTTTTGATTGAGGTCATGGAGCGCCCTTGCTGCGTTCCTGCTGTCTGTGTGGGTTTCCTCTAGGGGTCTTCCAAAACAGATCATGTAGGTCAGATTACCTGAAATCGCTGCAAACTTTATTATTTTCATAGCAAGGAAGAAAAATCCCACTTCAAAGCTAAATAATCCTCTTAATTTGCTCATCTGATCATTTCTGAAAAACAGATAAAGTGGGACATTTTTAAGAAAAAATATGAGACTTTGATGTTTTAGAAAGTATGAAGGTTAAGCTCACAAATTCCTTCTTTTTTTCTAAATATTCTTTTATCTAATGTTTGTACAGCACAGATGAAAGTGGAATAATTGGATCCAGCTCCATGCCAGTGATGTTCTGCACCGCTACACAGGTCAACTCAGGGAATCCTTCCTCCAGAGGAGGGCTTGTTCTTTTCAGTCCAGGTGTGCACAGACAGAAATAGGGAATGCTGCCAAACTTCTTTTTTTTCTTTACATGAGGTTAGAAATCATGTGACGTGAGGACACACGGTGGGTGTTTAAATGGAGCTTTTCTTGTCCCATTAACACCTTCTCACAGTTGCACTTTCACCCCAGCTTGACCTCCAAGCACTTTGTCTCACATGAAGGCGGAAGGCTTTAATGCTTCCACCACGCTCGGAGCATGAAGCGATCATTGGAATGGTAAAAAAAAAAAGTTTCACCTGGCAGAGGTTGTCAAACTCGGGAGTGTAGATCTCTCTCAGGCAGATTTACTTCATTCCAGACGCAGAGGATTGAGGAATGTCCCCCCGCAGTGAGAATGAGAGGGCTATTGGAGGGAGGCCGAGACAGGCCGAGGCATCTGTACTTCAACATGATATAGGACCTGACAGTAAGTCAAGATGTTCAAAGGGTTTGGAGCCCTCACCCTTTGCTTGTCCCATGAAAAATTTCCAAAATGAGACATAACCTAAAAAAAAACCCCAGCTTTAGAAATTGTTGATTTAAACTGAAAAAGGCAACGATTCACGTGAGAACTGTGGAAAATAAAGATTTGGACAAACATGTTCATGATGGAGCATGCCTCCTGACATTACAAGCTGCCCCAGATTTTTTTTATCCTACAGAGTTACATCTGTTTAAATACTGACCATAACCCACTCGGAGAGGACAGTGAATTATGCACGGTAATCCCTAATCCACAGTGGGAAGGATGCAAAGCAGGGAAGCTCCAGTCTAAGCCATATTGTAGCAAATAATCCTCTCGTTTGGTCTCATTTTTTTTTTTTTCATGCACAGACAAATACAAATGGCAAGTTAATCTTAGCTCAACTATGAAATATCCAGACAAAAAGCAGCCCCCAAAATGAATTCCTCATAAATCCTGTCAGTTAACCTCCCAATAAACTATGTTCTTCGTGCGCACCTTTTTACTCGACAATAAAACAACTCTCCGGTTGGCAAAGGATGTTTGTGATTAGGAAGGATGTTGGCCAGAAACCTGCTCTTCCTGAATCAGCGTCAGCTTGCAGTGCAGAGGAATAAATTCCCAGCAACTGCTAAGTCTCCATGATGCATTCATATTGTGGAGTTAAAGTCACAAACTGACTCAAGCATGTCTGTGCAGGAGTCATGTAAAAAGTGATTAATGTGGTCTTATAAACAGACTATACTATTTTATCGCTCCGATTATTTTTTTCTTGGGTTTCTGCATTATTTATGATTTTTTTGTGTGCATAGCTAAAGAGAAACTCTCATAATTGAGGAGTATTTTAGTCCACCTGTGTTTGGCGTTGCTGCTGCGGTATTCAAGTGTCTGGGCGTGTCTGGTTATGCCTTTCACTTGCAGCTGCCTCTGAAAGGATTTCATTTATCTCACAGCCTTTGGTATCTTAGGTATCTTTCTCCACCTGGACCGAGTGACAACATTATTTATACCTCACTTAGCCTTTTATGTCAAGTGATATCGACAGAACGGGCTGGTATTTTGAGTATGCTGAAAACAAAAGGGCCTTCTCACAAATGACTCATCACGGTAGAGCTGACTGACGAACAAAGAGCCGTTCTCACCTTTACCCTGTTGATAACAAGGAGACCAGTGGGGCCTTTTTTCAGCCAGGTAATGATAGATTTAAAAGCAGTTTTTTCAAAATAAAAGCACAAGATCACTTTCTGGTGAGGCTGAAAGTGTAACTTTCTTTTATTACTTAATTATTTTTGAGCAAACAACAAAGTAACTTTCCACTTAATTCTCAAAACCAAGCTAAGTGGAGGTTATAAAACTAAAATTGTCAGCAAAAACATGTATTAACATGTAATTTAGCCCAAATGTTGGACATTTGAACAATTTAAGCTAAAAAAAACCCTACTGAAGATCAAGTTCGTTCATGACTTTTGGTGATTTTAAGACCCTTTAGGGCAGAAGTCTGCAACCTACGGCTCCTGGGCCTCATTTTATCTCTCCATGGTGGCTCTCTGGCTGAAGAAAGATAAAATAATAGTCATTTTCAAAAAATGTAGCTTCTATTTTAGCAGCATTAGTGTTTTATGCTAATTTGGAGTTTAGCTAATATTTTAGCAATTAATGCTAGCATTTTTGGCTAATTTGTTATCTTCTGGAGTTTTAATGCTGATGTAGAGTTTAGCTTCTATTTTAGCAACATACTAATGTTTTTTGCTAGTTTTTTGTCCACTGGGGGTTTTAGGCTAATTTGGAGTTTAGCTAATGTTTTTAGAAAAAATCCTGATGTTTTCTGCTAATTTGTTATCTACTGAAGTTTTTCTGGGATGATTAAGAATTTAGCTTCTATTTTAGCAACATGCTAACATTTTTGACTTATTTAGTTTAGAATTTGATGCTAATATGGAGTTCAGCTAAGAATTAAACAACAAGCTAGCTTTTTTTTTTGGTAATTTGGCCTCTAATTAGTGTTTTATGCTAATTTGGAGTTTAGCTAATATTTTAGCAATTAATGCTAGCATTTTTAGCTAATTTGTTATCTTCTGGAGTTTTTAATTCTAATTTGGAGTTTAGCTTTTCTTTTAGTGACATGCTAACATTTTGGTTGATTTAATTTACTGAGGAATTTTATGCTGACTTGGACCAATGATGTAGATTTTTCCCTAATTTGGCCTCTACTAAAGGTAAAAGGTAAAGATACGGCTCCTTCTAGGTTTTAATCAGTAGAAAACGAGACCAAATGGGTCTTTTACTGTTAAAGGTTGCCGACCCCTGCTTTAGGGCAAAGAAATATTTGAGAAAGTGCAGCAAAATGGGGACGTATTTCTGCTGAAAGGCTTCCCGTACAATTATAAAAACGAATCTGATGCTTCTGAACTTAGGGGCAAGCATCTTTGCCTTAAGGAAAATGAAAATGATAGCTAGAAAAAAAGAAGTAAAAGCTCAAGGGCCAACACTCAAAGCTTCAACCAGCTGCCTGCACTGATTATTTTTAGTGATTGAATGTACCTTAATACGTCTTACAGTGTGAGGTGTTCAACAAACCACTGACATTCATATAGCAAAAACCTTCAAAATGTAAATATTTATGTCTCACAGTAAGAAGACCCATGGTTCCAGTCCCGGCTGGTTTTCTTCAGCTTCCTCCTACAGTCCAGAAACATGCTTCATGGGTGAATTGATGACTCTTGGTGCGCATGGATGTGTGATTGTGGCCCTGCAACAGGCTGGCAACCAGTCGTGTACCCCACCTTCACCCAACAGTAGCCAGGTTAAGCTCTGGCAGTCCTATGACCCCATAAGGGATACAATGGATGGATAGCTGCTAGTTGGTTCACACTCAACATTTGTTTTCACTTTTCTGAGTCTCCATGGCTCTAAAATGTACCCGTTGACAAGCCTCTAAATCTGTCTGGTGTGATTTTGTCCAAGAAGAGTGAAAGAATTGTAAAATCAATGAAATGTTCTGTTTTCTGTACAGAATAAAACCAAAATATTCTGTTTCTTTCCAGCTCAGATTGAGGCCATTATTCTGGTATTAACTTATTTGAAATTATAAGAAAATGTTCATTTTAGCAAATATTTAAATGTTGCTTGGAAGTTGGCTAACGTGTTGCTATAAAACAAATTCAACACATAATTCTCCCACTTTTTTGTCTTGTCTAAGCTAAACCTGAAGAAATGTTTTGAACAAAACACTCGTGTCACCAAAGAAAGCTCATGAAGAAACTAAAAACCCTCATCAATATTTGGAGACAATTTGGAAACTCTTCAGCAAATACCATTTGTAATCTTGTGCTGAACAAATACATGCTTGACAGCTGTGTGTTAGGCTGTGGATAAAACAAAGTTAGACTGGTTGGGCTGGATAAGGGTTGTGATGCTTGTGTCTTTTGTATTGGAGCTGTACACAAACTTGTGTTGTTTGGCTCTTAAACACTTTCACTCTGGGTGAGGTTTGAGACCAAGAGATGTTGTCTCGATGGAAAAGCAAACAGATTTATTTTGAAAAGTAACATGCACACACAGAATTTGACTAATTGTTCATGCTAAAATACTAAATTATATCGATTTTGATTCATAACTTTACAATTCAACTTCCATTCCAACTAAATATTTCTTTATTAAATTTTCATTCTTAAATGATTTTATATCAGCAAAAAATGTTTTCATAAAAATCTTAATTTAAGAAAGATGTTATTAAAATTATAGATTTTTACATTAAAAAACAAGCATTTTTTTGTTAAAGGCTCACTGTGATTAAAATTGTATTTTCATGAACGTTTCTGTGACATCTTGCTGATGATGGAGGAGATATTTTAAGAAATTTAAGCTTAATCTGACTCTTGACATATACAGAAGGATGTTGGGAAGCAGGGGCAGGCTTACTCCGCACCAACATCCCTGTACACAACTAAACAGCTAATTTCTAAGAAAATACTGCATTTCTGCAGAAATTATTACCTAGAAAGCGACAGTTTTTTTTTTTCATTTTGGCTACAAACAGCATAAGCATAATTAAAAGACCACTGGGAATACTTTTACAATAGATCAAAAGATGATTAGAGTGGGTGTTTAATTATTAATGGTGGTTCATTGTGTTCCCTCTTCTGTTATTTGCACACGTCTGTAGTTTTTACTTCCAGTAAGTAAAGTAAGTATACTGTAGAATATATGACTGGAATTAATATTGTGAATAGAACAACATCAATTTATCAATCCCTAAAACAATTTTATTTTGAAGATATGTCTTCTATTTTTTTCTACTTTTATGATTTTGCCATTTTTCGACAATATAGAACAAAATCTGTCATTTTCTGGGACATAGCTTATGCGAGCGTTCATTAGAAACTTCCCTCTAAATTGCAGGGGAGGGTCATTCGCCAGGTAGTAATCCCACCCCTCAGCAGCTCATTGGCCCTGTGGTGGAGTGTTTGCCCTAAGACTGCAAGGTCGTGAGTTCAAATCCAGGCTGAGTCATACCAAAGACTAAAAATGGGAACCAGAAACTCCCTGCTTGACACTCTGCATTAACGGGTTGGATTGGAGGGTTAAGCCACCAAATGGTTCCCAAGCACAGCTGTGTCTGCAACTCACCACTCCCCCAGGGAAAAGGTCAAACATGGAGAACAAAATTCACACACCTAGGAGTGTGACAACTAAGGGGACTTTAACTTAGAGATCTGTCCGAATTCCTTCCCTACTCACTATATAGTCATATTCTAGTGCTACTATTCCAAAATCAAGTGCAGTAGACATTTCCCAGAAGTCTTTGCGAAAATCTAGCGTGCATCGATGCTCACTATTTTGGCAAACATAGACCACAATGCATTGTGGTTGAACAATTTTGGCAGAAAAAAACATGTTTAAATGTAACTTTTTGACAAATCATCCTCATTTTCATTATCAGAACACAGTGGAGTCATAAATAGGCGTTGTGAAATGTTTGTATTGTTCGATTATCCGCCGTTTCGCAAACCAAAAGTAAAGTAGTGAGCATCATGTCTGAATTGCTTTTAAAATCCAGGGCACTATATAGTCCCACACTATGTAGTTCTTTAGAAGTTAAGGGAAAGGGTGAGAATTTGGACATAACCTTCGTTTACAAGCTCACCTGCTAGCTTACAGCCCCTCACAACCCCAAATTGAAGGTGGAACAAAAATGACGAGCAATATTGAAGCTATCCAGCTGTACAAAAATAAAGATTTACAAGACATTCCAACTGCATTTTTTTTGTCTTCTGATTCACAATGATTTGAATAAGACATTAGAAAATACACTTTAACCTTAATTTTCTTTACATTTATGTACTCAATTGTAATAAAATGATAAAGGGGAAGGGTAAAAACACCAAAAAAATACGAATTTGAACTTTAAATTAGTTTCTTTAACTGTTTTCTAGTGATTAAAAATGTTTTTGTGGGTGTAAGTTTGGCTCAAATGAGTTCAAATATACTGAAAGAGTGATATTGTGATATCTGCATTTGCACTATAGATAAAGTTTTCGTTTTCAGTGTTTGGTTATGGAGTTAAACAAGAAGTCTACAGTACGAGGATTAATTCCTCCTCAATGCCCTCAGTTGCGTGCAGTTCAGTGGGAGAGAGGGGCGGGCCCTCACAGCCGGGAAGGGCGTCCTCACTGCGGTCAGACTGGGCAGAGGCAGGCCGAGGGGGTGGGTCCTCCGGCAGCAGAAAGGAAAGCCCACCTTTTTTCATTGTTAAGGACGCGGTGGAATGTGATGGTTTGATTTCCAAAAGACCAGGGAGGGGAACATCCGAGAGGAAAAAAAAAAAAGACAAACGAAAGGAAATTGAGTGAAAACGGGAAATCTAACAGGCGCCCTCCCTCTCTCCTCCTCCTCCTCCTCTTCCCCGTCGCTGTCAGAAAATGTGGACCAACTTGTGTCGCGCGCCGCGAACCGGACCGTCCGCGTGAGCTCCTCGACCCGACTGAAGTTGTGGATTTAAGCGTTCTTCGAGCCGGCGGTGGACTCTCTGAGGTAAACGCCAGCAGTCCTTGTGTCGTGTGTTTTTTGGGGGTCGAGCGGAAATGTTTTTCGGGGAGACAGACAGCGGGTTTCCTGAGTTTGGACTCTGTTCGGTCGGACTGCAGCCGTTAGGAGAACTGCGGCAAGTTTTTCCTTCCTCCTCCTCTTGTGTTCGGGGAAGAAAAAGCATCCGAATCTGCAGCCCAAACTCTGTTAGATTAAACATGGCCTCTAAATTCAACAAAACTTCTATTAAATGTTTGTTTTTATTAATTAATTACTTATTTTTTGAGTGTGGTTCACTGTTTTTCTTCGTGTTAACATGCTAGCTTCTGCTACATTTGATGCTATAGTCCACAACAAAAAACCAAAAACTGTTTCCCTCCTATTATTAGTTATATTTGGGCACCAGTTTCCTTATTTTTACAAAAAAAAAAAAAAGTTTCTCTGGTTTGGGAAAATTATGGGAATTTCGACAAACAAAAGTGAAAATGTTAAGAAACTTACCACAACCTCAAATACAGATGAATTTGTCACCACAGCAAATATAATATAATATAATTATAATAAAGTCTGGATCTAATTTTCAACAAAATTAACATTTGTCTATTTAGGATTGTTTTAAAGCAGGGAATACCTTATTTATACCTATAATTTGTATCAGAATTATACAAATATTTACCATTTCTTTGTTTGATAAGCATCCTAACAAGTCATAACTATGTATATTTCAGACAAACAAACATGTCAAGTTCTAAACTTTTCACCGTTTCCTTTACCACTGTTTATTTGACCAGAATCAAACACAAATGCAGCTATTTTTTCCCTCAGAGTTACAAGCATTTTTATAGACTGAATAAACTCACGCTGACTCATTAATGCAGTCTTAAAAGGATTGAAAGCTGTTGAACTGTTTGAAGACTTTCTCACAGCACCAGCGTTGCAAGATATCCTTGTTCTGTTAAAAGTGTCCGTGTTTGTTTTTCTCACACGTGATAAAATGTGTCACGCTTGCACGGCCTACATATGCACTTCTGGAAACAGAGTGGCTGCGGTTGAAACAGTATGTGCCTTGTGCCACCTCTCCAAAAGCAGCAACTGATGCGTATGGATGTATATGTGAAGGAAACGGTTGTGGTGCTGGAGTGTTAATCTGCCAGGTGGGGCTCTTAAAGAGCAGCACAGGGAGAGAAAAGGGGATGGAGGAGACTTGCCTTGACCTGTTTCAGACATGAAGGAGATGAAGGAACAGGGAAAAAAAAAAAAAAGAAAAACCCTGATGAGTTTCCAGTGAGACTCGCCCTCTTTGCCAGCTGTGGATTTTATGCCAGCCTGTGCTGCTGTGAACCTACTTTACTCCTGGACCGGGTACACTTGATCGTAGATCTTTTAAAGGCTTTCCTTTGGTATTCGCTGTGGGATTATAACTGTGCATGTCAGGGGAACGCGCTGTCATTTTGGAAATTGTGGAGAGACGAAAAGGGAATGATCTGCTTGAATTTCCTGCGATTATTGCTTCATTTGCACATTTCCAGCCATGGGAAGTTAGGCTCCCTCTTAGGTTTGGTTCAGTTGGCTCTCAGGATGTATAATTTCCAGCAGATGCCCTCTTGTTCCCTGAACTTGATTGCACAGCACAATGATAATTGCTCATGTTGACACAGCAGGAATGTTAGCCCCACCACCACCTGTTCTACAACCATGGGTAAAGTTAGTGCCAAGAAGTAAAAGTTGAAGTTTTCATGATGTTGTGTTGTCAGCTGCCACGCAGGGTAATAATCATACCTTGCGTCCTTTTTTTACAACCTGGTTTATTCCCAGCCTGATTGGTTTTCCACTCTGCAGAGGGCAGCGACCGCTCCACTAAACTGCCTCACTGCTTTAGGTGAAACCAAAAACTAATCATTATGGGTGTCCAATAAGGGTAATTATCAGACTAAACGCTGGACCTGGGGATTAGTGAGCGGCTAAATGACAGCTCTGGGGATTATATTAAAATATTGAGGTTTTCTGCCTGGGAGAATCCAACCACGGTGAACCTGGCCCATCAGGGATAGTTTTGGATTCTGGAGGGAATGTGCAGAGTCTCCTGCTCACACTTCCATGTGGAATTAAGTGACGTGTTGCAAGTGCACGGAAACAAGAATGGGACTCACGTACTGCTCACATGGGTGTAAAAACACATTTCTTGATATAATTTCAGTTGCCTTATTATAAAAAAAAGCCTCAAAAACTTAGGCTACACTTAGTATTGCATTTTTTGGAGTATGTGGCGTTATTCTTTTAGAAAAAAAATAGTTTGGCCAGGTGTGCAACTTATTCTCAGGAGCAACTTTAATATGATGATTTATTTCAACAAAATAGGGTAATATATTTATAATTTTCCACTAACAAGTTGCCTTTTAGCTGTTATTTCCCTCTAACAACCACTAGAGAGACCTGTAGGTGTCTGTGTCAGCATTTGGTACTGACAGCAACACAGAAGAAGAACTTAGTCTAAAACAAACAATCTGACTGTTCTCATTCTGAACATTATATTTTTCTTATTTGCATCGATACATTATTATTGTCTTTATTTTTTTCTTTGTCTGACTAATGCCGGACAGCAAGTCATGAAACTGAGTTATAGTAATAGTCTGCATTGCCTGGATGTATTTTAAGTGTGTTCAGGGCTAAATGTTGTTGTTGTTGTTGGTTGTACATTTTAACCTAACCCTAACTCTTCCTCCGGGTCCATGTGGCCAAGAAAAAAGTTCAGCACTGGCTGTTTTTTAAATCAGAACTTTGCTACTTTTTCTTCTATTTCTGTTTCCAGTATTCTAGTTAGTTCTGCACACATCAGAATGATTTATTCCAATCAAACATGTGGCGGATGTAAATGTTTGTTATAATCTGATAAAATTTTTAGGGCCATGTGCACAGATTCAATTCTAATCCGATTTGATCAGATTTAAGTCATGTACACGCACCTAGTGACACAGACGTAACACTGGTAGTGCCGTCATTCATTTGCAACTCTTGGAGTAGAAAGTAAAGATTGCAGTGAAAATAAAGGATTGAATGATCTCATGAGTCCAGAAATGGAGAGATGCTTTTGTAGAGCTCCTCAAAATAAAAAAATCTGATCTCTCGCATAATTAACAGCAATGTATGTAGCAATGCGGCTAAAAACTTGTAACAATGACTTCTCCCACTCGCATCTGGAGCATCAAGTTTATTAGGATTTTTGGACAAGCTTTGAGAATGTTGAAAAAAAGGACCTGAATGCAAATTTGACGCGTGATTCTCGCTTGATGTGAAGGCTGCATTATGCTGGGTTGTTCAGAAGTGTTACACTTTTCTCCCAAAAGTTCAGCTTATCATCCAGTACGACTTGTATATCATATTTTTCTTCTTTACTTTGTGTTTTTTTATCTTTTACTGCTGCAATTTATAATCCAGGGTGATTTATAGTCTGAAAAATACCTACATTTTTTTTACCCTTTTGAGCTTTAAAATGTAACCTTCTCAACTCCTGAAATCAAAACACTGCCCACTTTATAGTGTTTCAGGAAATGAGCTCATAACCAAGTTAAATATATGTTCATATCATGGATGGATTTAGCATTGGATGATATTTGTTATTATTAGCAGTTGGCTCCCTGTTTTACTGTAGCTGCTCATCCTGGAATAGAGCAGCTGGAGAGTGATGTTCCAGACGTTACGAAGCATTCTCCCTCACAACCATGCATAAAGCCCACACACAGTATACGGCTGTATATTCTTCATGAGTCTGTCTGTGTCTTGTGATAATGCAATAAAGTACTCAGCATCCTGTTGACAATACGCAGGCCAGCTGGAGCCGCGGTGTTGTAACAAGCATGTTGGAAGGTGGCTGAATTCCAAAAAGATGCCGTTGTGAGATTCTGCACGTTTGTACTGCATTTCTAGGGTTTGTGGGGAAAAAGATCAGAAAACTAGACTATTATTTAAACATTTATGGTCTATAAAACACTGGTATATTTCTATAGGTTTTATTAAATGAAAATTTAACTTTTTTAGGTTAAAATTTACATGTTCTAATTTTACAATTGACTATTTTTACCACTCTAATACTAAAGAAATGTATTTTTTTAATGATTTTCTTAATTGTAGTTGCTTCTCAGTTGTAAAACAATTTACTTTTGTCTAAAGAACAATATTAGTCCATTATTTATATATTATTCACTTGTCATACAGACATCTTTATCAGCTTTACTCATAGTGTGTAGCTCCAAGATTTTAAGAGAATAATCAGGCTTAACAAATTTACATTTATTAATACTTTTTTGTGTGATCTGGATGACTCTGATCCACACTTATAGCCACACTTTTTTGTTGTTGTTAAAGTGTTTTTTTTCCACTGTGTATGTAAAAACACATACTTTCATTTAAATGTCATTCTCTGTACTATTTTAGATTTCATTTTCTCAGATTTTTGCCAAATTATTTAAAACAGCTTTTCTGATTCCACCTATAACATGTTAATATCATTCTGGTTAACCCTTAAACTGCAGATTAGTGTACCTTAACAGTTAATGAAACAAGAAGTTTACTATTTCAAATGGGAAAAATATTTAAAATCATTGTTCTACTGGTCCTGGAAGACTGGATTACAGTATTTTTCACAAGAAATGGAACGGAATTCTGGTGTCTTGTGATTTTTATTTTTTTTTTTTAAGACTCAGTGACATTGGTTTATTTATTTATTAATCCTGGCATTTAGTAGAGATGACGAATAACTGTCAGATATTGTTTTTTGTTTTTATATATCCATTTTGTGTAGCTTCATTAGTTTTTTTATATTTTCTCTTATTTTGAAAGTTTTATTTTATGAGTTGGCTGTTATTTGGTTAGTTCTTTCTTGACCTCTCTCCTCTTTTTCTGACTGCTCCTTCTGTAATCCGGTGATCTGAGCTGAGTAGTGATTACAGATGGAGTTCAAACACTAAACTGTGTGTGGTTACGCTTTTTGCTGTGTGCGTCTGCGTTTCAGGGCACTTTTGCTTGGTGTAGGGCGTGGATCTTTCATCATATACAAGACACTGACTGTCATTCAGTCAGCAAGCAGCAGTTAGAAGAAGTACCTTGAAGTTTTCAGGCTTTCACACTAAGCACTCTAAATGGCTTTGCATTATACACTGTCAGCCACATAAATGAAATGGCTCAAATACCTCTCATCCAAATGTGTCTAAGTGAAAAATAATCACCCAGGCTAGTTCCTGAAAGCATGCTAAGCTGTCTTCTCTTTGTAATGTTATCAACTACGCGCTCTTGTTCAGATAAAGCCACTTGTAAGAGTGTCAGATCAGTAGTTTGTCATAACTTATTTATGGCATTCCTTAAACTTAAAACTATGTGGATGTTGCAAATTTTAAATATTCGTAAATTCTCCAAAACTACTCTGCAAGCTGTGTCTTGTGATGTGTGTTACTGATTCATAACTTCACAAAGTACTGCTGCCTTTCATTTATCCATTTCCAAAGCTTACATCCCTGGAATTTGCTGACCTGTAAATGTTTTATTCAGTTACAGGATGATTATCAAACACGTTACATGAGCAGGTGGTTATGAATGCAGAATTGTTTTGGACAACTTGGTCTGTAGACGGATGAGCAATTGTGCAGGCACTCAGAAGTTTGAAGTAATTTTTGAAATGTTAGTTCAAGTTATTCTGATCAGCATATGGAGGTGAAGTTTCTTCTTTTCCTTTTGTGAAGGAATGTTCACGTCAATGGAGACCTGTCAAGTGACACTCAAAATTAGTGTTACCGTAGTGTACTTTTACCTCAGTTAACCCAGCTCTGCCTCCTGAACTAAATGAATGGTTCAGTGTAAGGGTGAATATTTGTAAAAGGTAATCGTGATAACAGGGTTGTAAAACCAAAGTATAAAATAACCAAACAAACATCCTTCTCACCAGCATGGCTTCCCAGGAAATGTTCTTGGGCAATTTCAACTTCACCTTCTGTGGAATCCTTGTTAGTGGTTTGAATTTATGAACCTTCATACCTGTTCATGTGTTTACAATTTAGTTCAATTTGCAGTTCAAACAAATACATATAACATATTTTTTGGACTCTAAGTCGCTCCACAGTGTAAGTCGCAGCAATAAAAACTAAACTAAACAAACAAAAAAAACAACCCAACAACACAGTAAAGAAGAAAAAAATCACATATAAGTTGCACCTGAGTATAAGTCGCACCCCCGGTCAAACTATGCAAAAAAACATCTTATACTCTAAAGAATACAGTGTCACTTTCCAAATTTTCCCTTCAAAACCAGATTTTATTTCTCATGACAAAACAGTTTTTAAACAAATAGTGGTTTTATCTTTGCGTGGTTAATAGTTTAATTTTAAAAAATTACCTAAAAATGTAGTAGTTTTTGATTTAATACCAAACTGTATGATACAACAATAAAGGGGTCTATATCAAGCAAAAATCAACCTTTTTGAGCCTTTTAGGGTATTACAAAGTTAATTCCTTAAGAAAAACAACCCCACGTATTTTGATCCATTCACACATATTTGAGTATTCCTCTAAAACCCTCCGCTCTGAGCTCTAGCCCCTCCCAGTCTACAAAAGCGAGCGGGTCTTCACAATTAGGGCAGAAAATCTTTGGGTAACTCATGATACGATGCGATTTATGATACATGGCTGACGATACAATAGTATCTCGATATGGCAAACATTGCAATAATCAATATATTACATTGGTAATCTATGATATATAACTATTTTTAAAACAAATATATCTTTATTTTTTCTGCAAATATTTATTTTTAGAACAATTTAAAACACAATATGTCAATTTAATGCTCTATCCAATATTACTGTGTCTTTGCAATGATTACATACATTTTAAGGTAACAAATAAATGACAATTCGTGTTTAGAACTAAAATGCGATTCTAAGTTTTAGTTTTTTGTTGTTTTATAATACACAAATTATATATCGAACCAAAACAAAACTGTGACCCAAAACTTAGGGTTTGAACTAAATCCTGGAGAAAGTGAATTGTCTCTAAAAACTAACTGAGTGACATTGCAGCTTCTAAGTACAATTTTTTGAAAAAAATTGAAAATGTAAAAGTTTAAAGTACTAACTTTAGGTACATTAATAAATGTTTTCATTTGTGCTGTGGCGGCTGTGGATTAGTGATAGAGCGGTCAACCTCTGATTGGAAGATTGTGGGTTCGGTTCCTGCCTTGTCCGCCCATGAATCAAAGTGTCCTTGGTCAAGACACTGAACCTCACATTCACATTATAGGTTGGCTCCAATGATAGGCTTTGGAGCTGCCATCTTTGTGAATGTATGGGTAAATGGTACTGTGGCTCTAAAGTGCTTTGGGCATTCTAAGAATGTAGTAAAGGGCTATAAAAGTATTGTCCATTTATCTTTTTGTTTTTTTTTTACCCCATTCAGAGCTGACATTCTCCAGGTTTGTCTTTTCTCCCTGTTTGATATGTTTTTATTATTAATTCTGGAAGTTAACTGCAATTCATTTGGACTCAAGTAGTTTAACCGTCTGAGTCACCTGTTGAAGCCTCAACGTTCTGTATTTTCCTGCTTTTGTTGGCATTGATGTTACAGAAGCCATAAATCCAAGGTCTTTATCTTCTATATTTGATGTATTGTTGTATCTGCGGTTGAACGTTGGTTTCCTTCTCATGTTCTGGGAGCCATTTCTGTCCATTTTTATTTTTTTGTCAAAGATGTATTTGAGGTTGTTGGTGTATCCTGGTGGCTGCAGGTGATAAATCCTCTAATGTGTAATCGGTGGCCTGGCCAAACCAGCCACCTCACATGGCTGGAGTTTGGACCTGGTTGGCTGATGTGAGTCACTGTGACTGTTTTGCCTTTCTTCAGGCTGACTTATACGAAAGCCTTCTGTTGTGTTTTGGTTTAAAAAAAGAAAAAAACAACTCAAACTGGTTTTTGGGATGACCTTTAGATTTTCAACACCTTGTGAAGGTGACCACCATGCTGACTTAGGAAGAAAAGAAGAGAAAAATGCAAAGAAAGGGCTTTGAAGGTCTGTGGTTTGGACGGGGAACCATCAGGCAGAGGTATTTTTAAGAGGAGACAGACAACGTGGATTTCTCAAGTTTTTTGTGTGTGTTATTTTCACCTCACCTCTTTTCTCCCTTTGATCGTTATCTTGTCTCCCTCATTCTCTAAGGAGGAGCCCCCCCTTCCCCTTTCCTCTTAGCTTTCACAGCCCTGCCTGGTGTCCAGGAGTATTTTTGGAAGTTAATGAAAAGAGAAATCTGAACTGCTTATCCTTAAAAGGCATGTCTGGGTCAGCTGGGTGGAAACTTGTGTTATTAATGTCCTTCACATTTTCTGTGTGAGTGGGTCATCTGTGAGTATGAGTGTGTTTGCTGCAGTTCAGAACAGGAATTTTGTGGCTTGAGGGGACCTGGAGAGAAGGAGGGTGGGCTTACGAAACAGGCCTACATCTTCAGGAAGGGGAGAGTGGGGGGGTGAGTGGCATATTTAGCATATTTTAGGAGCCATTCCAGTCTGGTTCAAGATGTGTTCTTCCTCTCAGAGATCTAAAGGAACAATCAGAGAATGGTCTGTGGAGGGAAACGTTAATGTCAGTCTGGTGATGCTGATGGTGGAATATTGAGCAGACGTCACATATCACACTTCAGTGGCGTCAGAGATGAGAAGCGGGTTACACATGTGTTGGGAATGTAAGAAAACACCACCTCATGTCACCGACATGCTAACATTCTGTCTACAACCTGACTAACATCCATAAAAGGCTTTATTTTGAGCCAAAGCCCTTCACTTAGCAGCAGGGTTTGACTTGGGCACTGCCACTAGAATTAAATAAGTGTTTATGTCCTTCCAACTGTAATAAGCATGTTTAAATCTTCATCCAGAGAACTTATGGTGCTTTAGTCTCTTATTTTCTGTTGGATGACCGTGGACTGACATGACTTCGGTTGGCAGAAGCTCTGTGGTTGCAGTCTCACTGTTTGGGGGAAGGCGTGGATGAACCTGCACTAAAACGGGAAAACTTTTGTTCTTTTTACCTAAAAATTGGGGAAGCTAACCTTTTAACACTGTTTTTTTTTTGTGTGTTGCGAAAAGAAACATGAAATTCCATCAGTTTAATCTTAAGTAGCAAGTATCAGATGTGAATTAGAACCCATGCAAGTGCAATGAGGAAGCTCAGAACAAATATAGATGCTCATAAAATATAGGATAATTGTAAGCATTACCATGTAAATTATAGTATCAAACTACAGGACGAACTTTCAAAGGAATCCCTGTTCCACTAACTCATTCTTTTTATATTTCAAAAGCAACATATATTTATAGAAAGTTGCTCCATTTATTTTTGCTAGTCCAAAACTGTTGTATTATTATTAGACTACGACTAGCGTCAATAATAAAACCTTGTGCCCATTTTCTTTTAGTCCTCTTAGGTCTGCTCCACTTGTTTTCTTTTCTTCTCCTTCACTTTTGGTCGTTATTTTTTTTTTAATTATTGGTCTAAAAATTTATCCATCTAAATGCAAGTCACAAGAAGAAAGCCATTTAAAATTCAGTACCGTTTGTTTTTTTTTATTTGCATACGGTAGGTACGACAACAACTAGGAAGCTAATGTTGGTTAACATTAGTTTACTTTAGCAGCTTTTGATCTTTAGAATTTTTCAGAATATTGTTAATTGGCAGAAAAATCCGCCCAGTTTATTGGTTTATGCTATTGCGCCATAACTCAACAAACTAAGAAAATAATAATTAAAAATCCAACTGAATTGCTTATAGAGTAGGATAAATTTAAGATGAGAATTGAGGAATTTTAGAGTATATTCGGACTAGTAAAATTATTTGTTCTGGTCCAAGACTGCTTAATTTGTTTCGCATCGAGTCCTAAACCTTGCGTTTCTTCTGTATTCAGATTTCTGTCAAGAGGACTTTCTTGCTCCACAACAAAGCATGCAAACAAAACCATGTGACTAACGATCTCTTCACTCATTGGCCAGGAATTATGAGGGCAGGACAAACCGAGACTACCTTGAAAGATGGGTCAAAGAGGGGTTTGTGGTCCCGGACCAGGGTTCGCTTGGATGTATGAAAATGCTGCAGATTTGTTCCGGATCAGAGGAAACAAACTCTGGTTTCCTTTAAGCGGACCGAATGTATCCAGTCTAAATGCACCCTTTGAAAAACAGAAGTAGGTTTTAGATGACACCTCCTGCAGTTTCACCTTTACCTATGCAAGTCTTTTTTTCCCCCTGTGTTTGTGTGTCCAGGCATTAGCGTTTGATTATTTGGCCAAGCACAACTAGATCCTTTTCACTTCCTTTCTAAGTGGCTGACTGATCATACATGAGGTGTTTGAAGTTCTCTACTGTATGAGAGATTTCCACATTCACACACACTCCTGTCTGACCTGCTCTGAGCCTCTGCTCTACTGGGCGGCTCTCAAAATAAAATTCCTCCTGCAGATTATTTTTCCTGTGATCACAAAATATACATGTTCATAGAGAGAGGAATGTTGGGGAAGCCATGGCAACATGAATGTTTCCTTTTCTACAGTTTCTTCTATCTTTGGCTACTTGGTTTTCTGTTCACCATATAAATTTAACAACTAAGATATTTTAAGGATCCCTGTTTTTTGTTGTTGTTCATCCAGTTAGTCTCTTCATGCAGCCATCCCTTCCCTAGTCCTTGTTTTTGGTTATTTTCCTAACACATTTTTTGCACCACTTCCATTTTGAAGAGCATCTGAGTTGGTTTTCATGGTTTTTGCTTCTTTGCCAACATCACTTTTGGAGCTTTCTGCTGCTTTGACCAGGGGAAGTGAAGCAGCACAATCCTACTTAAGTAAATGCCTTAAAATAGACTGCAGAGTGCAGCTTTTCCTTTAAAGACCCATGAAACTCTTTCACAACAACTTAGTTTTATATAGTGAATAGGAGTAGAATAAAACTGTTTTGGGTGAGTGGAACTTCAACCTAAAGTTGTTAAGGTTGCTTTACTTTTTATAAAAGATCCACTTCAATAAAGGTTGTGCTTTAAAAATGTTCTTATGGCATTTTTAAGTTGCATTTCTGAGTATTTCTTTAATCAAGTTGTTGTATATCAAGGGAAGATGAAAAAACGAAATTAGAAAAATATGGTATTTGTTACATAGAAACAGGCTCCCAGTTCTGCTACATTCTGTTGTATCCACTTGCAGACGACTAGATCCATATATGTCTTTGTTTTCCTCATCCAAGCTGGGATTTGGCTCAAAACTGTACGTCTGTATAGCTCCAATGTTGCTTGGCATTTTCGTGGCACCACTAATGTCAGGTTGGGGCTATAAGCTAGTTGAAGATCAATGAGAAGGGAAAGTGGGAGCAGGGTTGCTCGGAGGCAAATTTTTAATGAACTCTCCAGAAACTATGCCCTAGAAAACACCATTCTTTTCTATAATTTTGGCCAAAACAGTATAAACATAATTTAAAAACCACTGGGAATACTTTTAAAATAGCTCAAAAGATGATGGGAGTGAGTCTTTAATGACACGGGAAAAAAAGCAACAGATGAGACATGTTAATACCCAGTCTGTGGCTTTAAAGTTTTACTAACAAGTCTATTTACCAATTTACTGCATCTCTTAAATGGCTCAAACAAGTGAATGCCATCTGGCCCCAACTACTGTCATTCAAAGATTTGTTTCTGCTCAACAAGTCTGGAAAATGTAATCACCAAGTTGTTAGTCAAACAAAACACAATTTTTAGGCTGTGTCAACTTGAAGTAAAATCCAGACATTTGGGCTGTAAACAAGCAATCAAGTCTCTTCTTGCATTTGTTTTTGTTTTGAATCGCTCTTCTCAGTTTTAGACACGCATCAACATGGCAAAATAATGTGCTTTACTTACTGTTAAGTCAACACACATCGATGATGAAAATTCATTTTCACAGCTTAAGTTCATGAGTGCAGAGACGAGAGCATCGCAGTAAACCTCTGAGCAGCTCAATTGGGTTCTTATGAACATTGTCCAATGCCAGACTTATAATCTGATCAAACCTCCAACCTGCCTCCTTTTCCTGTGTGTCTGCGTTTATTTGGAAAGCTTAGCAAGTCACATTACCGCCTCCCCCTCCTCTGGTCTCCTTCGTTCCATTGCAGAATCCTTAAATATTGCATGTCAGACATGTACCTCATGGGTTTGATTCAGTCTAAGCTGTCATGGGAGGCTGCAGTTTGGCCTTTTGACGATTTATTCAAACGTTTTGAACATGTCAACTAGAGGACATAAATTGCTGAGTGGTTTGTTGTGTTGTGAGATGTTTGGATTTCTTTGCGAGGGGCATGTATCTATATAACACGTGTGCTTTTGTGTTTAGCTTCTTCTTGTGGCCTAGACAAATGTGCTTGCCACATGTGGTGGTGTGTTTTGACTGCCTGCTCAAAAGTAAGGAAAAGCTCAGTGCCCCTGGCAAGAGTGAGTTTTGCCCACCCACTAGGTTAAACTTTTAGCCTTCATCTCTTTGTTTTCTCCCTCTACTTTTACCTTTAACGCTTTCTTTCCTACTAAACCCTCTCAAATGTTTCCCATTCTTTCCTCTTATAAGGGTGCTCCTTCTCTGCCCCCTTTTTTCCTCCGCTAGGTGTGGACCGCACACAAGAATGTGGTTAAATGGGTGTTTTATCTCTCCTGCCAGCCATCTGGATCTGTACACCCTGCCATGCCAAACATTTGAGACACAATTGCCCTTAAAAGGAAACAATAGAAGCCAATCAATTCTGCTCTGCCAGTCATGGAGCGACTTGTTCCTGCATGGGCTCGGTCACGCTCACACAAAACAAGGAAGTGTTTGGTAACTCAGCTGCCTGGCATTTTCCCTCAGTTTTACCTGTTTGTTGTAATCAAACTTAATAGCATGAAATCATCGTTACCAGGGCAATGAGGCAATGTTCTGGCCGTAGGGAAAAAAAATGGTTCTAGAGGCTGAGGTACATGTATTTACTAATACTATTAATATTTATTTAATGATTTAAAAACTGAATGAATATGGAGAAAAGAATAGTGTTTTTTAAAAGACTTGGATGGAAATCTTATAAATGGCCTCTTGGCATAAATGTTTCAAAAATGTTAGCAGAAATTGATATTTTCAAGCTGCTTTTGTTCACCTTTGCTCATTCATACAAAACAGAAGATGCAGGGTAGCATTGTGGGATTAGCTGATGGATTTTTACAATTTTTAAAGAAATGTCTCCATCTTTGTGTGTCTCACAAATCTATTGAGTCCCTCATACCACCTCAGGCATACTCTAACTAACTTTTAGCAACCAAACTGCGTCAAGGGTATATAATAAAGTATTTTGACTAGTATAACTCCAAAAACATGTTGTATTTTGTATCAGTTTATTATAAATGATACACAAAAGCCTTTGTAGAAGATAATTGTGTCCAAGAAAAGTAGTTTTTTACTAATATGATCTTTTTTGATTGAGAAACTAAGGTAAAAACTTTCTTTTTCTCGTTTTCTCTAGGCGCTCCAATACGGACCGGTATTTTGAGCGTTTCCATTGTAAAACGGACCCATTAAACAGTACCAAACCGTACCTCTTGAAGGTCCCCACTGGTTGTAGGTCTATAGGAAAAATGAACATGACGGTTGGGGTGGAACTGCTGTAGCATCCCATTGATGGGCAGAAATTGTTGAGAACATTAGAAAGCGCCAATATAGCGCTAAGTTAGCATTTCCAGTGTTTTCCTCTTTACGTCGATATTCTTCTTCGCCGACTCTTCTTCCAAACAACATTAAACACCAAAAGAAACAAGCAAGCTGCTGGATGACCTCCATAGTTGTTGCTTTTCTAGTCGTTGCACAATGACACAACGATGCGCTAGCGGTCTACACCACGCATGCGCCGTGAAAACAATCCGCTCTGTGGAAGCAAGGCTTAACTGAGTGAAAACGCTCGCCAAAATTAACTGGATCGTATTGTACCGGCCCACTCAGTGGATTATTTGTTGTTGTTTTTGTTGTTTTCTTGATTGTATATAATCTTCCAAAATTGATAGAAAATTTGGATAATCGGGCATCACAGTTGTCACAAAAAGAATAGCTAAGTCAGGGTTACGACTTGACACAATTCAATGAAATATCAATTTAGTTTGGATTTAAATACTTTAATTTAACTAGCAGTTTATCCATAACAAAGTTGGAATTTTTATTTAGAAAATTAAACTTTCACACATAAAGAAAACCAAAAAAGCAACAGTAAGCTATTTCTTTGTCAAAAACAACACTAGAAAATGGTTTTAAAGGACAATCTGCTAATGTATTTCTTTGACTATTGTTCAAGTCAAAATTGATTTGATCTTTTTTTTTAAAGCCCATAGTTACAGTGAAGTGTGTGTATGTTTTTTTTTTTTTTTTTGTAAATCCCAGACCATTTAAGGATTGTAAATCCCAGCTTCTTAGAGCCGGTTCTCCGGGTTTTGTTTAAAGCGTAAGATTAAATGGTTTTTCAGGCGAATGGCTCATCACCCTTTAGGAAAAAAAAAAAGTTACCCCACCTTTGCCATGCAGTTGGAATGCAAACAGGAGGAGGAATGCTTTGGCCCGTCTTCAGCGGCAGCACATGAAAAATTAAGCACTTCTTCTAATCTTCACCTCTTGTCTTTCATGAGCTCCTTATGTCTGCTACTTTCTTGATATATTTCCCGTCTCTCCCCATCGTTTTCCTGACTGTTTATCTGTACATTCTCTCAGCCGCTTTTGGCCTATCCTTCTCTTTTGTGAGGTATCCTGTCCACTGTGTTTGATTTGGGCATTCCTTTCCCTCTTAGCAGACAAAACAACCCAGGACCCTTCTGAACTGCATCCCCCAGCGCACACAAATGTATACACACTTACACTTGCTCTCTTCTGCTAATCACACACAGGAAATGGGCTCTGATGCAAACGAGCCCTGTCTGGCAACTGGAACCAGGATATCAGACCTTCAAATGTTCTCCACTTAAACTTTAAAAACTCCCAGTATTTGCTAAAATCTGCAAAACTGTACATAAAATATAAGTCTAATTGTGTTTGTGCGAATAAGAATTTTTTTTAGCAAAATGATGTATTTATAATACATTTAATTAAAAGTAAATGTTTTTTTTCTACCCGTGGTTATTACAGTTGACCAAGATTATGCATTTTTAAGTATAATACTTAAAAAATATATATATTCTTTAGAGTAAAGTTTTTTTTATATCTTCCTGTAAGATATATATTTGATTTGGTTAGTATTTTCATGTTTTTTCCCCAAATATTTTAAAATGCAATTATTTTTTCATTTTTATTAATATCCATGTTTGAAATTGATTACAAAGGAGTTGGTGGAGAAAATTGATAAAGTAATTTAAAGATGACTGGAAATACTTATTTTTTGTTTGTGGAATAATTTATAAATACTAGACTGTTTACCATTATTTGCATAGCTTTTTGATGCAAACTACTAGTTTAATTAGTGGATTTTTAAAAATTCAGTATAACATCAATTACTTTTGAGCCACGTGATCTTGAATTGATGAAATGAAATGAATGAATCATTTGGAGCTCAGAAACTGACCCTTATGGCGGCAACCAGACCTTTATCCTGGTGAATGATTTGATGTAATATTTTTAAACTTAAATGTGGAAATACATCATTTTTGGTTAACTTGCTGTTTAAAAGAATCATATTTATTGTCTTAATTTACATCTTTCTTAATCTTAAAATGTTTTTTTCACCAAAAAATATTTTATTGATGCATTTTTTTAACATTGTTTAGGGTTTTCCCTGATAGAAGGGTTGTTGTGTACCATGAGAATGTCGAATGATTCAGCAAAACCTGTTTGTTGATGCTAGACTGTCACACAGCTGAGTGCAGAGCAGCCGGGCTTTGCTCCTTTGAAGGAATGTGCAGGATAGTACAGAAAGTGGAGTTGGATTGGCAGGAGCCGCGATGAGAATGATGTTCTCCGTCAGTCACTTCTAAGGAAGCAGGAAGAGTCGTGGAGTAGATCACTTGTCGTTGCGGTTTCTTTAACTTTAGCCTTTATATTTGGACTACTTTCTTTTTTTTCTTCTCAAACTATGCAGCACATTTTGGTTTAATGGATAGACTGTTCACACTGTAAGCGAACCACACCAGGGTCCACTTGCAAGGAAAAAGAGACCCTAAATATTTGGAGATTCTCTGTCCTTATTACCCTTAAAGCAAAATCATGAAATCTAATTCCAAATTTAAAAAATATGTTTAATTAATTGATTTGACATGACATCATCATTAGGTTAGAAAGAAAACAGCTGGACTTAATTTAAAACTGGATGATGTTTGAACACTTTCCAAGTAATACAGACATCAAAGACTGTGTTTTCTATGTACATTCCTCAGTCTACACTTACATTAGCTGTGTATTATTTACCTTGTACACACATGGTCGTGATCAAGGCATCCCTCTAAAACTTAAAGCAAGAATCTGTGTAAGGGAAAAAAAGGTAGACGTGAGGTTCGAGCATTTCAAAAAGTGCTGATCTGTATAAGGTTTTCTTACACACAACAAAAAAATGGTCAGAAAGCAGAAAAGCGTTTCACCTCACAGCAAAATGAAACTTGAAGCAGATGTGCTGCAGCAACAGAAGACCACACCAGCTTCTACCGCTGTCAGCTATGAACAGGAAACTGAAGCTGCAACTCACCAAAATGCAACCACTGAAAAACCGTTTTGTAGTCTGATCTTTAATTCTGATGCAACTTTTGGAGCAAAAATTAGTCTATATTGTCTTAAATCCATAGTCTGTTATTTGTGTTTGTTTAACTGCTGGTATGAATTTTAGTAGGTTATATGGACTATTATTTGTCATGTGACCTTTGCATTTAGGTAGTTCTTATTTAGTTATGTTGGGTGAATATGGCTTTCCACATTGAAGAGATTTGAAAGGTTATTTCATCGTTTTACTGATTCACAATCAATTGTTAAACTTTTCATCAGTGGGTTCATGTTGTACGTTTTGTTGGTCTACTGATGAGTTGTGTTCCATCATCAAAGACAGAATCTGCTGCCTCTTCTTCTCTGTCTTTTGCAGAACTCCCCAAACTTCTTCCTCCTTTCTCTCCATTTTCTCTCCGTCTTTTAAATTCAGTCCAGACTCCTCTCTTAAATCTGGATTCTCTGTGCTTAACCAAACATATGGAATGCTACTGTAGTGGAATGCCTGGTGCCGGATTGTTTTCTCTTTGTGTGTGAATGTGTGTGTGTGTGTGTGTGTGTGCGTTTGCTCGTGTTTTTGAAGCAGATGAGAGCTTCGGGGATGATGATGATTATGATAATGGTCTGTGTGTGTACCAGAGAACTGAATAGGGGCTTCTGTTGTCGTGGCCAAACATTGCTTGTCTGCTCATGCATGAGTCTATTGCAGAGCATCTGAATGTGCCCCATATCTGAGAAGTTAGCTCATTCTTAGCCTGTTAGCTTGACTGTGAACAATCTCTCCTACAGTGGCTGCATTGTCAGCCCGGATGGAGCGTCTCGGCCTTGCCAACTGCCCCAACCTGACCATAGTGAAAGATGGATTGAGTGTGTGTCTTGATATGATGACCACTTCTCCCTTGTTAATAACCTCATGCCCTCTTTGTGTTAAAACCACAGGATGGAGAGTCTGTGGAGAGGAACCTGACCTGATTCAGAATCTGAGATGCAGCTTAAGAAAAGTAAGTTACACTTTTTAATTTAGTTTCATGTTTTGTCATTTGCAGGATTTCCCTACAATGACCTACAAGTTTTGTGTATTTTGCAGAAATAGTTTTTGGCAAAAGAAAGTTTATTCACTGAATACACCTCTGAATTTTCCCACTTCTGATTGGAATTGGTCTTGAAATGCTTTGGGTTTGCACTTTTTCCACCTGGTTGACTAATTTTATTTTTTTATTTTTTTAATCTACAAGCGTTCACATGCATACTTTTATTTTCTCCTTCCTACAACCATACAAGAAAAAATACATTCAAATGGAAAATATTTAGTTTAGAAGTCAAGGACCTCTCCTTGTCCACAAAACACTCTTTGGTGTCATTCTTTTCACCTCTTTTCTTCTCATCCTCTGCTCTCGCCTCCCTTCCTCCCACTCTTCCTCCTCTTTGCCTCTTCCGCCACTCCTCTGCTCTTTGTGAGTCTGTTTCCTCTCGGGCACAAACGCCGGCGCCATGTTTCCTTCCCGGCAGCCTGAAGTCACACAGCAGTAACACACCTACGGATACATGTGAACGTATTCTGCTGTAACCTGTGGATCAGCTGCTATGAGAGGGAGGGGTGACATGTTAGTCAGCACAGACGTTGCATGGATCACAGATACGGTCGTGACTACTCATACATAAATTGTGAAATGTTTGCATTTTTGGGAAGTTAATTCTGATAGTGGTTGCTGGACAGCATTCTGATGTTGATGACGTTGTCCTTGATACCCAGAAGCTTTTGGGCAATATGAAGAAAAACAATATTTATATATATATATATCACTTTTTACTGATAAAATTCCAAGGTTTTCATGTTTTACAAAACACAAGAAAAATGCAACAAAAATTAATAATTAAGACAAAATAAGTAAGACAGGATAACATTTTGTAACATGTAGTTGCCTAAATGACTAAAAGCTTGTCCAAATTACAGAGTCAGCAGAAAAGCAGAGACAGCCTTATGGAAGGTCAAAGGCAGGGCAGTCCAGAGGAGGAGCCTCTGCTTGGAAAGACGGATCTCTGGGTTTGAACTGGGTTCTCAGGACATTAAGGAGGACCGTAGGGAGTGACTGGATGGAGCAATTCTGACATAAGTAAAAACCATCATTTTAAAATCAATTCTAAAACTGGTAAAGAATAAAACAGGAGTGATATGTGCTCTTCTTTTAGCTCTTGCTAAAAACTTTACTTAACTTTACAAGCTGGTCACTGCAAATTTAAGACCATTGACGTAAAAGAGAACTGGACTGAGTACTCACAGTACCGCACAGGAAGTACCCGCCAAAATCCCTTAGACTTCTATTGAGAAATAAATGGCTATATTTTCATATTTTGTCTGCAACACAAGTTATTCGAGTTAAAAACTAACCATAGATGCCTCAATAAAAAAGTATGTGATGCCTGCTGGCCCCCCACCTTGAAATGTTTGATAGATTTTCCCGAGCCCACTTTAAGTGGTAGGGATGTGGCCTTCCAACAAGCTCACTACTTACAAGAGTGGTCGCCATGGAAACATTGACTTAAACCGACTTCTACCAATCACTGTTGTGATTGGTGATTGAAATGGTGATTGAATTGACTTCATTTGGTTGGAACTAGAAGTAAGGCATTTTCTATTTGTGACATCACACTCGGTCCAGAAGTTGCAATAGTCTAAACGAGAGAACATAAAAGCATTGATGATGATATAGATTCAAGATAGTAGGAACAGTCTCTTGCCAATTGTCTTGAATGGTGTCCAGGGACATAGAGGGGTTGAAAAGAACACTACGATTTCTGAGGCTTTGCTTGGAAGTGGACCCCAGAAATAATGCAATTGAAGACAGTTGAAACAGGAAATAAAAGTCGTTCAAACTCTTTGTCAGAAGTGTTTTAGTCATTGTGCCTCCAATCATGCACTGTCATCACTTTGTTTCCAGCTGCCTGTCCTTCTCCGTCCATCACCCCCACCTTCTTTCTCGCTCCCTGCAATTGATGCTTTTCTGCTGCAGTAATCCACTAAAGCAGCTACCTGCTTTGCATTCAGTCCAGGCACTCCCCCTTCTTCTTAATGTTCCTCTCTGACAGTCATTCCGTCTTTCACTGCTTACTACACACTTTCTCCTCCTCACAGTTGCTTCATTTCAGCTTTTGTGTCACGCCCCCCCCACCCCCTAGTTTCTTGTTCAGCAGAGAGCCACTGAGCTGTTCATTCAGCCGCAGCAGGCTGCTAATGCCAAGGCTCAGGCTGACGAAGCAAAGCCGAGCTCTGCCAGGAGAGCTCTGCGAGTGCACGCCCTGTTCGGATGGGAACGCAGCGAACAAGCAAGATGTCAGGCAGCTGATGCCGACAGTGGAAGGGCTCTGTGATCAGGAACACTGATCCGTTGGTTGTTTTGGATGAACTGATGTGTCCGTTGGATGTTTTTGCTTCACCTCCTCTCTTCGCGGCCACATGAATGAAACAGGAAATCTGGGAAAATAGGATGAAGGTCAGGGGAAGAATGCAGGAGAAATCCAGCAGCTGAAGTGGGGGCTGGGGAAGATATTTAGAGGTCACCTGACTGAGGATGAGACTCAAAAAAAAAAAACAGCTATGAAAGAATCACTTTTTAGAATGAAGAATCACTTTTCAGTTTTCATCTGTAATATTTATTTTCTTTATATTTCTTTAACAAACCCTTTTGTAGATGTACAGTTTGTATTGTTACTGTAAATACATAAAGCAAATACTTGCAATTTACCAAAAACAAAAGCAAATTTACTTTAAACCATTTTCTCGGCTACAGTTTATTAAAAGTGGCTGCGTTTTCGTCACACATATGCATAAAACTTTATTGAAATACTTAAAATGTGCAAAAATGTTTCCATTAAATCATAATTATGCGAATAAACGCAAACCAGCCACGCGATAAGTCATTCAAAAACATGGATATTAATGTGAACAATACTTTGATTTACAACAGATGCATTCAAATTTCCGCCACGATACTAGCGCTCATCATCATCTACTGATGGAGATGTCTGCTTCTTTTTTAGGCCACGGAGCAGCTACAGATAAAGCTTTTATTAGGCACATTTATTATTGCAAATCCAATTTGTGCAATTTAATATTCATTGGAAAGTAAGTAAGTCTTTAAGTGAAAATAAAGCCTCATATCCAACTCGCATATCAACACGGAAGCTTTTTTTTTTTTGAATGAGACTTGGCCACCTATGTGCTCCATCCCTGAGTTTCCAGGCTTTAAACCACATTTCAACGGCATAATCTCCTGCTTTGAAGTGAATGTGTAAACAGCAGCTGCAGAGGTATACTGTACTGTGGTAAATCATCACTACTTTCCCAGAAAATCACCATGTGAAAGTGGCTTTTACATGCAGCCTGTCCAAAGCAGTGTTCTGTGTTGTCTTCACTTTGGCTGTAAAAAAGAAAAATTTAAAAAGTTGGGTGTATCACTTTAGGTTTTTAATGAGGTTTTTATTTGTCTGCTAAAACTCTCCTCTAAGAAATGACTAGATGGGAATACAAATAGCACAGTCAAAACTTGTTCAAAAAAATCTACAGCATACAGGGACTTTTATCATAGAAGTATTGCTCTTATAAAAAGTTAATTTATGGATATTTTACTCAACTGAAATCCAGATGTTTCTATTTTTAGATGACTTTCTACCACAGCTGAGAAATACAAAAGATGATTCATGATGGTTGCGTCTTTGTAGAGTCGTTTTATGCTAGTAATTAGAGTTTTAGTTCTACTTCCGAAAAAAAAAGATTTTTTTAAAGACCCACTCCAATGAAACTTTTTTTTTAAACACGTTATTGTAGCATTTTTCTCACAATGGAAGATATCTGAAGAAAATTAAGATAACAAGTGCTCTTGATTTGATTATCTTTATATGTTTAAAACATTCTTGCATAGTTTTTTATTTTCCATATAAAAATTAGTTGATCCCCAACGTAAAACGGCTTTTTGTACTTAAGGTATATGGTAATCAGTGTAAAAAAAAAATAAGAACTCCTCAAAAAAGTTGACTGAAATGAGATAAATTGGCAGTAAATATTTTGCTAGGAAACGCTGTCTTTTAAACAGTGACTGGAACCAGTGTCCTCACGTTGTGATGTTTCTTGTCTTCTTATCAGTGTTAAACAGTGACACACTCTAAACTAATAATAGCGGGCATTCCTGCCTGAGCAGCTCATCTTCGGACACAACTTCACATATCTGCGAGCGTTCATGGGTCAAATAAGGATTTTCGCTGACGTCTGCTTGAGAGTGTTTGAACAGCTGTTAAGCAGAGTTTAAAATAGGTAAAGTGTACCATGTTGGTCCTGACAGGCAGCACTGCGATAATAAGAGGTCACCGAGTTTCTGCTCGGAGTCAGATTTGAGCTTTCTCATTCTTAACACGGACTCTTCTCTGAAATCTTTGACTTTTTTGCTGATGTGTGGGTGTGTTTGTCTGCTAAAAGGCTCAAAACAAACTCCCGACCAATCTGAGCACAGACTGCTGTGGAGATCAAATCTGCCGCTTTTGATCACCTTCCCAAGGATCAAACCGAACATAAGAGACGGAAAGAAATGTTGAAAGTAACTTGGCTGGAGAAATCCTTTTTTTTTGTTTTCATATCGTGCTCTGCATAACCTTTTTGCCTCTCAGATAAATATGTCAGCACTTGCCTATTTTATCGCATAAAACATGCTCATGAAACTTTATCATAATTAGTCTAGGGATTCTTGAGTTGGAGCCAAAAGCACCTCTGACCACCAAAATCTAATCACTGCTTACAAAAAGCTTAGAAACATATTTATTTTAAATTGTAAAAATATATTCAAAGAAGATAAAACATTTAAGCAGTTCATTTAGAAGAATTTTAACTGGCTTTTTGTTGATTAAAATGACATTAGCTGAGTTATTTGTTTTATTAACTTTTCATGTTGCTTCTATTCTTTATAAGCTATACAGTGAAATTGTTGGATTTGCGTAGTGGTAGAGGTTTTTTTTGCTCTAGTTTCTTTCCTGAAATGTTTTACATGTATTACAGTATCTGTGACCTCTGACCCCAAACTCACAAGGCATCTGGAGTTGAGGCTTTTAGTGGATTCCCATGAAGGAATTCCTGGATCTATACGTTTATCCTGCTGCTTTCAGGCTTGTTTTTACAACAAGCACCTTATCTAACGCTGAATATTTACAGATTCCATGACTAATTTAGGGGAAAAACACTACTTTAGGAGTTAAAGTACACAGGTTTATCAGGATTTCTCTTTAAACAAATTTCAAGATGTAGCGTCTAGGGCTGCTACGATTAGTCGACTAATCGACGTCTAATTTAATACTCGATTAGTTGTTGCTTTAAATTATATGGAGTCAGAGTGTAGTAAAGTTCAACAAAGTTGTGAGCGTTCAGCCCAAAAAAATACATGTTTTTTTATATTTCAGTCAGTGAGACCAAAACTTTATCTTTTGTGAAAAAAGGATGCTAACCTCATTCGTTTTAGTCTCATTTTAATGCCAGAACCAAATAAAGGACAGAGGCTACACGGTTCATTAAAAGTTTAATAAACTATCATCTTAATTGTTTTTATTTTTAGTTACTTTAAAGCTATTGATGGCTAAGATGTGTGCTTTACATCCAGCTTACATGTGACCAGATTAGTCGACCAATCGGAAAAATAATTGGTGATTAGTCGACTATTAAAATAATCGTTTGTGGCAGCTCTTGGATATTCTCAAGATTTTTTTTTAGTAGTCTTAAATCATTAGTCACAACTACTCTTACATGCTGTCTGTGATCAAAAAATGGAAAAACCTGCACAAAATATTAAGATCGTAGACCGATCGGTAAGCCCGAAGTCATGCTTCTCCCTACTACTACATTTAGCCCTCTAAACGGAGAGTCATGGAAAAATAGTGCCTTCAAATTCAGACGTTACTCCCACTCGACCTAATCAATAGTCGCCGGTCAACTGTGTTAGCGCGGAGCTGCTAGTGCTCAAAAATACATAGTTTTCATAACTTTAAAAAGTTGTGCTAAAACAAAAAGGTTATGACTTACATTCAAATGTAAACTTGAGTTCTTCAAAGCACACCCACTTGAAGAAAAGTGCGTTAGCCCTTAAAAAAGCGATTTCAGAGAACCCTACCCCTTCAGATGTCCCTACGATTATAGAGGTAGAGAGGAGCCAGGGGAAGTCTTTAGTTACGTATCACTTTTCCAGTTATAATGCAGATTCCAATCCTGATCACTTCCATAATTTCCCTGTTTTATACAAGTTCCTAACAAAGGAACAAATGTCTGAAAATAACTTGTATTATACAGCACTGCTTCTGTTAAAGCCTGTTTTAGGTTGTACTTTGTTGTACATGTACACAGGACTCTGGGTGATAAGCATCTGCATACCGTCCAACACAACACAGAGACTGTCTGGATGTTAAACAATCTGGACTTGATTAATTTTGTTATGAAGGACATATTTCACCAAATCAATTATTCAAAATTGATTGAACTATTATAAAATTTTTGTAAATTAAAGCATTTTTTGCCTGTAAAAACACAAGAATTATGATTAAAAATCAAAAAATTTAAATGGTTTCCTAAATAAAATTCAATTAAGTATTGAAGATTTATTTGTTTACCTAGCTCTAGTTGTTTTCTCTTAACCAGTATTTATCAAAACATGTTTTGAAATCTTCGAATGATCTTTATGGCCCATAAACAGGTTTTATGGTATTCAGGAGCAGAGACACGGCCTTTCTTTTACTACTGAGATAAAATACAGTAGGTTCACAAGTAAGTGTAGTTTACCAAAATATTATTGTCAAAAATCAGATTATGTTTTGAAAAAATAGATTTCAGCAACTGTTATTGATTGTGTTTGTATCACAAAAGCCAAAACCTAATTAACACTTCCACCATACTTGGTATAATACATGCCTATTTATTTATTCCACTTATCATTTATGCATTAAATCATTTTAAGATTAAAAAAAGAGTTATTGAACGAAAAACATCAATTTTACTCTTAACAGACAAAATGTAAGTTTACAAATGTTAATAATTATATTAATAATTATTTTCCAAAGAAAATGTTTTGCTACCAAAACACACAATTTAACAATCTCTATAAATTTGGTTGAGACCAAACTAGATGAAGACTGGCCATGGTGTTCAGGAAGGGTGATGGTTAAAGCCTCGGATGGCCTTCCTGTACGGCAGCAGCTGTGGTGTGCAGATGTAATCCAGAATGCAGTTCAGACTTGTCTTGAAGAACATGCTCCAATTTACTGTTTAGTGTCTGAGATTAGAGTCAGAGCCAAAGAGCTTTTGGGGCTTTGAGTCTGATTGAACCTCTTCAAAGTCGCATCTTCAATCAGGCCACAAATAGAGGCCAAAAATGTAGATTATATGAATGAACTTCCACTAGACCTGAGGGGTTTATTACTCCTCTGCAGTCGGTTCGTTTTTCTAGCATTTCTCATGTCTATTTTTTTATTTAGGTTATTTTTTATCACACTGCCATAGTGCTGTTATTAATCCCCAGCAACAAGTTGCTGACTCTCAAGAGAGATGTGGGAGGGTAGACCTAGAAAAGGGTTTGTGGGCTAAAGCTGGAAAGAAGACCGTTTCCTCTATATTTAAGATTACTATATTGATGTCTAAAAATAACCCTAGACGGTATTTACATTCCACTTTTGAGTGTTTTTCTGTTTACATTTTATGCCAAGAATACTGTCTACTTCTTTAGCAACATGTGAGTGCACTTTTTTGTTCATATGTGAAAAAACAAATAACTGAAAGTCAAAAACAAAACCTGCTTAATGTGAGAATTATAATCACTTTGCTTGAGCTCTGTTGTCTTGGTGGAAACGTGGTTAACTTCAGTCCTTCTTAAACAAATATATTAATTTTTTTGCCAGTATGTTTTTGTTTTGCTCAAAATTTTATCCAGATTTCAAGTCATCCAAAGTTGATTTAAAGCCCAAGTTCTTCTGTCCAGTTCAACCCAGTGCACTCCTCTGACTTGGTTACATTACATTTTTGTGCAGAAACACTGCCTTTCATTTGACCGCTTTTCCAGAAGTGGTGCAAGACTGACGGAGTGAAAGCAACTGAGTAAAAGAGTAACATGACAGCACAGGAAATGGCAAACCGACCATTATGGGATGCAGGTTTTTTTTTTTTTTAACTTCTTGGAAAAATGGAAAAATGCAGGCCAAGCATCAGGTCTCTACTTTCTTGTGGCTTCCATTGCTGCGCCAGCATCCATTCACTGTAGTTGTCTTTACACACACACACATACATGTACAAATATGCAGTATTATTTGTCATTCTTACTAGAACTGGCAAAAAGCCTTACAGAAAGATGTGGTCCAGGCAGTTAAATTGGACTGGGCTCTTTTATTAACTACTATTTATGAGGCAGAAGAGTTTGAAAACCATTAAGTTCTAACCTAATGTCAAGTGCAACGAGAGGACTTTTCATGAAGAGAACAGAATGTACCGAAGGCAACAGGCGAGGAGGAAAGTGGTCAAAGCCTTAATGATATGTTGTTTGATTGTATCCTTGGTGGATTTAAAAAGAAAGGATAGGATGAGATGTTGTATCTTGTAAATCTTCTAAAAAGAAGTGAAACTTAACTTCCAAATACAGATCAGTTTAGAGGCATCTCATGACCTCATACTTTTTCATATCATTTGGAAGAATTTCCCGGATAAAAACAGATTTAATACCAGGATTCTGCATTGATCGAGGACCTGGAAAACCCTTGTTGAAAGTAGACAGACTGTAGGACTGTTTGTCTACTTTAAAGTCCTACTCCAATCATCTTTAATCTATTTAAAAAAAAAAACATTCTACATTGTATTTTAATTATGATTAAGGTGTTTCTAGTCCAAATTTAAAAAAAAAAAAAAACGGTCTTTTTTCTAGGATATAGTTTCTGCAGAGTGGTAGAAACCATTGTTGAGGAACCTTGTCCCATTATCCATCTGTTTACACACTAGTTTACAACCCCTCACAACCCCAACCCAGTATTATGACTTCAACAAAAATGGCAAAAAATATTGGAGATATCCAGCTGTTCAGTTTTGAGCCACATGTCAGCTCGGACGAGGACGTACCAGACTACATGGATCTATTTTTCTACAAGCGGATGCAGGGAACTTGTGGCTTAGCTTCAGCTAAGCTTGCGAGATATTTGCAGATTATGATAACTATTAAATCTTTTTTTAAAACTGACAGCAAGTGTCTCTATTGGGTTGTTTTAATGCTAACAACAGCCTACAACAGAAAAAGATTGGGTTTTTGTTTCTATTTAATGAGAGAGGTGCTCTCCTGCTGCTGACAGACAGACAGCAGTGAGACTGCAGTTGTGTGAGAAGGGGATTTAACCCCTGAAGACCTGATCCTTTTTATTTCTCTTTGACAGAGACCCAGAATTAAGTAATGTGGTAATAAAACCCCAAATGTCCTCGCATGTTGATGCCAAATCTGAAGAGGTAAACTATAATCTCTCAAAAACGACCAAAACTAATAAATGGTTCCATTGACATGAACTAGTCATGAGTATTCATCATATTTATGCTACAACAACTATTTTAAAAGAATATCATCATTTATTTGTCAGATTTTGTAATAGAGATATGAACCACATCTGATCAAAAACGTTCAATAGTTCTGAAGATACTAAAACTTAAGTCTCCAAACTTTCTTATGTGACTAATCACCTATTTTTACTTGGTATTAGTTGCACTATTTTTTACTTTGATTATTGGAGCTACTTCACAGAAGTGCTCTGTTTAAGTGTTAAATTATAAAAGAAGGTTGATAAAAGAAAGAGAAATTATGAAATTTGTTCATTTTTTTTAAATGTCTTACAAAAGTATTGGATCGGGACTCAACATTAAATAACTGAATCGGATTGGACCCAAAACATCCTGATCAGGACTTCCCTAATTTGAAAAAATAAATACTCAGAAATGAAATTTTAAATTTAAGTTTCCTTTAATATGCCCGTCTGTGATGAGAAAAATGCTGCAAGAACATCCTAAAACACCAAACACACAATTTTCATTAGTGGATCTTTAATGGAATTCATTTCTCTGCCGCAAAGCTTTGATCCTCGCTTCGAAGAAAATGTGAAAAACAAAAACGGATAAAAAACTTTGGCTCAAGTTCTGCTTTGGTTCAAGTTCTCCATCTCATTCCTCCTTGAGAATGTATTCAAAGCCAAACATTTCTATTTTTACTTTTGCGAATAGAAGAAAGTGGCAAAATCCAAAGAACTGAGAAAGTATAAAGTGTAATCACAAGTCTAATCATCCATTTTCCATCGCTTGCTTCATTTTTCCTCTTTCCGTCCTTCTAAAGCTAACGATGATTCTGGCATGCAATAAGCGAATCAGGTATGTTGATTGGTTTGGCAGAGCAGAGCCACGTTGTGCACATTGCCACCCATTAAAAGTGCAAACTTGGCTGAACTGGTGTGCGTGTCAAACAGAGATGGAGGGAAGAGATGAGGGTGGGAGGTAGAAAGCTGGCAAAGAACGAAAGCGGAGGACAAGAAGAGAAGTAGGCCGCCTGCCAAGATGGGAGTAACTAGACCCAGCAAAATGGCATTATTAAGCAGCACCAAGCTTGAAATAAATGCCTTGTGGGGACAAAATCAAACTATAAAAAAACTGGTTTAAAAACTAAGCAACGCATCAGAATTTAAAGCATGTAAAGGGACTGGTTTTGCCTGTCAGTTTAAAAAAACAAGGATTTTTGTTTGGAACTAAACTTTTTTTCTCTGTTAAACAGCACTTCAATACAAAACCTATGAAATAGCCTATTTTTCTTATTTAAAAACAGATTTGCTTTGTTGAAAGCAGATCAGTCTCTAACATTTGAGCTATAGCTTTCTTAGCAAGAAAAACACACATTTTTAGCAGCTGATCACAAAGTGGATGTTTGAAAAAAGACTTGCGGCATGCAAGAAAGAAACAAATCTCGTGTCTTTCATTTGTTCTTTCATTTTTCTCCGCTTCATTTCATGCATTTTATTTCCTTGATGTCTTATGTTCACTGAGAAGATTACAAAACCGCTAAACCTCATGAAGGGGGAAAAAAGGACTCCAGCTGAAACTTTGAACTCTCGTTGTGCTTTGTCATAAAATAATCAGGCGCCCCGACTTCACGACCCTGTGGTTTAAGCCTAATAAGACATCAAATGGATTGTCTTTGGGAGAGGGGGCTTAAATCAAGAACATTTATGTGTAAAATTGGTCAAAAAACATTTGTGTTTGCAGCCTTTAGCAGAGGGGTCAGAGACGAAGGGGGTTTTCAAGGAATCGATAAGTGATCATGGCTGAGCTTTAGATGTATTTGTTTCCTTGTCTCCCTTTTGTGGTCAGTATGAGAAGCTACCACTCAATGCTGGGGGAGGGGGCTGGAGGATAGTGAAACAGGGTCAGCCCCAGTGCCTGAATCATACATGAGATGTGTGAGAAGTGTGCTGTTAGAGGATGACCCTGCTGATAGACAGCGATGTGTGTATATAATCTATCATGAAAGGTCAGAAGCAGGAACCGACCCATTCAAATACAACCCTTCTTCCATGTGCTTTATCATAGAGCAAATGGGATTAAATGTGAAGTAACTGTAACCTTCATTTCTGAGGATTCCTCTATCATCAGTGTTTTGCTTTGAATGCTGCAGTGTTGTGACGGGGTGGTAATGCGGTGGGGGGTATAACCGAGATATGCTGCTGTCAGCAAAAGCAAGCGTGGATCGATGTGGGATACGAGAGAAGAAAGACTAGAGCGTGTGTGGGTCTGAGGGAACAAGCCTGTGCAGATATACAGATATGCATTAACCCCCATCCACACACCCACACACAAAGGAGAAGTACCACCCCCACCTCCAGCAGGGACAAACAAGGTGAAATACAGGTAGATAAAAAGGGAAAAACAGTGTGTGGTTCAGGACTTAGGTCTGTACATTATCACAAGTGTGATATTTTTTAATAAAATACCCAAAAACCTCAGTTTTAAAAGCATCCCCAGTGGTCTTTAATTTTTTTTAGCCATAATCAAAAAATCTTTGTGGTTTTCTAGGGCATAGTTTCTGCAGACCCACTCCAGCAATTGTGTTTTTGGTGTTTTTAACATGTAACATTTTTCTCATGATAGAGATCATATATAAAGAAAATTAAGAGTATTTCTTATTCAACTCGTGATGAATCAGATGCAGATGAAAAAATGCATGAAAATGATTGTATTTGTTGCACAGAAAACACACTAAATGAGCAACAAGGTCCCTACTCTACTCTATTCCGATGTATCCACTTGTAGATGACTAGATCTAGAGCTGGCATCTGGCACCAAACTGTACGACTGGATAGATTCAATATTGCTTGCCATTTTTGTCGCGTTGGTAAATTAAAGTTGGAGTTGGAGCGGGAGAATGTGTAAATGGCAACCTGTCTGTGGCAGAGAGGGGGGCTGGGTTGCACCACCCCAAACGACCTAGAAAACAACATAAGTTTTTTGATTTTCCCTAAAATGGCATAATATTTAAAAGACCACTGAGAATATTTTTAAAATGGCTCAAGAGATGATTGAAATGGATCTTTGATAACTAAGCAGTCATTTTTCTTTACATTTCTGCTCTATTTTTTGGTCTTACAACAGGTGGAATTCACCACAAAAGCATTTGATACCACACGTTTGTGTGGTCTGCCGCGCTTTTGGCTAATTTCTGAGCTTACTAACCTGCTGACTTGATTTAGTCAGCAGATTATTGTCATTAATAAATAAGGATGGGCTAAATTCTGTTTGTCTTCTCCCCCTACAGATGACAGACCTGTCTGCTAAACACCACTCTGAGGAAACTTTGAAGTCTTAAGGAGACGCCCAACAAGACCCACGGCCGAGAGACGGACAACCAAAGCGTTTCCTCGAAAGCCTTTGAGTCTTTTTATCACTGCCACACAGATGTGGAACCCCCATCGCTCTGTCATCAAGTAATCCTGACACTAAAACAAACCCAAATAGTACATTGCAAAGATCTTTGGAGCCATGTCTGATCACAAGGAAATGACGCACCGCCACTTGAGGCACAAGCTACAGAGTCTCAGTCGTAGACTGGATGAACTGGAAGAAGCAACCAACAAACTGCAGAAGTCTGAGGATGAATTGCTTGACCTCCAGGTCAGTACTGATTGACTTCTAACTTTGTTTTGTTTGTGTTTTGTAGAGGGTAGGACTGAAATGTAGAACGCTGAAAAGTAAATGAACTTTCTTCTTTGTAGGACAAAATCATCCAGGCAGAGGGCAGCAACTCTTCACTTCTTGGGGATGTGGAGGGTTTGAGGAAACGTCTCCTGAAGATCCAGGGTAAAGATGAGGAAGTACGCAAAGCTGAAGACCTTTGTCGCACAGTGCGAGAAAAACTGGAAGAGGAGGAGAGCCTCACCAAGGAACTGAAGGCAGAGATTGAGCGTCTTCAGCGGAGGATGGCCGAGCTAGAGAAACTGGAAGAGGCTTTTGCTAAGAGCAAGTCTGACTGCAGCCAACTCTGCCTGAGCCTCAACGAGGAAAAGAACTTGACTAAGAAGCTCTCGTCTGAATTGGAAACCCTCAAAACACGTTTGAAGGAGGTAGAGGGGTCTGAGACCAAGTTGGATAAAGCAGAGCAGGCGTTGGCAGCAGAACTCGAGAAAATCAAAGGATTCACTCAGGCCTTTGTGACCGAGCGCAAGAAACTGTTGGAGAAGCAGAAAGAGGATGAAATCATCATTCTAAAGCTGACAGAAAAACTGGACCAGCAGAAGAACCGCATCGGCGTGTCAACAGATGCTGGTCGTGCAGATTTCATGAGGTCAAGAATTGAGGATGAGCTGTCATCCACAGGGCTCTTCACCAGTAAGCTGGCCGGATGTAAAAAGAGCCTCGACTACTTTAAACTTGCAGATGAGAACAGTGGTATTGTGAACAAATTAGAGAATGAAAAGAACAGCAGTGTGGAAGGTTCAAAAGAGGAGGACAACAAGGTGAAGGAGCTGACGCAGGAGGTGGAGAGGCTAAAGAACCGTCTCAAACAGTTGGAAATAGTTGAAGAGGATTTGAAGAACTCAGAGTCCATGAATGGAGAACTCCATGAAAAGTTCCAGACGGAACAAAATCGAGCTCGGCAATTGAACGAACAGTTAGAACAACTGAGGGCGCAGCTCTCGGGGAAAGGTGGAAAAGGAGGAAATGGAGTAAGTAGTTTGGATAAATATAGCAGTGAAAAATCCAAAGCCTGCCCACACAGTCCTGCCAAGGTTCTAGCGAATGGGAAAGCTGAGAACGAGGAGATCCTTGCAAAAGGAGCTTTCAGGCAAGAGAAGCCCAAGTTTAGAAGCGCAGCTGCTGTTTCAGAACCAAGTTCCCCCAGCCGCAAGAACAGGGAGCTCTCTCCGCAGCACAGAAGAGAAACCAAACTAAGGAGCAAAGAGCTCAGCTATTCTGACGAGGGTTCTCCAAAGTCTGCAAGGAGAGCTCTTAGTCCTGCCCACAAGTTCCGAAGGACGCCTAAAACCCAAGCTGCTCTGATGTCATCTGATAATGGACTAAGGGACACATCAAGAGTTTCCGAGGAAAAGACCAGGGGTGCCACATACAGTTCAGTGAATACAACTTCTACTGAAATGAAAAAGGTGTCCGTTCTTAGCCGTTACCCACCAGCAGCAAATGACCAGAAGCCACTGAGGACGGCCCTTAAACAGGCTGATGGGCAGATTAAAAAGAGCAAAGGAAAGTTTTCAAACCTGAGTGTTGGTAGTGACAGCGAATCAAACAACTCCGATGTGCCGCCTGAAATGTCCAGTACCATAAACAGTGGTTCTCTGTTTGAGAAAGAAACGGCCTCTGCTTCTGACCACGAGTCTGTTGACCAGGTTCAAGAAATTGTCTCTGGATCTATTGGTTCAGCCAAGACGAATGGATCGTACATAGCTTACAGATCCCACCTCACTCCACTGCTGCCCAATGACCAGGGCTCAGAGGGTCATTCTTCTGCTTCTGAAACCGAATCCACAGGTTCAAGGCCTTCAGAACCAGAACCCATCTCTGATGTTGCTACAGCTGTAACCAGTAGGAATGCAGCCTCCAAATATACCAAATATCCCCATGTTCACGACTCGAATTCCGAGGGCTCTTCCTCTCGGAGTTCATTTGATGAGGAGATGCACAGCAGGACTCAGTATCCGGATGGGGGCCATCAGGGACCTACGCATCCCCCCTCTGTGATCGAGATCCAGAGGGTGTATAGCCCAAGAGAAGCTCTTAGGTCAAAGGCGGTCATCAAGCCCGCCATCACGGAGATTGACAGGAAGGAATTGATGATTTCTGAGCCTTTGTCTACAAACAGCAAACCCAAGATCTCCACCAAGCCAGTTGTGATGAGCACATCCAGTAAAATGACCAGCAGTATAACCTTCTACCCTAACGACCCAAGCTCCTCCAGAACCAGCAGTCGTAGTAGCAGTGTGTCCAGTGAACCGATGCCCCTCAAGGAGCGCCACACGTCTACCAGCAACATCCTCATAGGTGGGTTCGGAAAAAAATTCAAAGCTTCATTTTTGTAACTTAAGAGTCAACTAATAATTATTCTGTAGCTTTAATACCAACCCCTTGACTTTATGCAGCAGTTAGACTCATGACTGAAGTAAGAAATAGAGGAGCTGTAGTGCTTTCTTGTGGGTTTTCAATGTGTTCAATAATAATTAATGATAAACCTTCAAATAACTGTTGAAATAAAAAAAAAAATAAGTATAGAGAGTGCATGTTTAGATCACTGTATGCCGTAAATACAACTGACGAGGTCTTTTTAGTATGACATGATAAAGAAAGACTTGTGGCCAAAGACTTCTAACTAGAAAATATTAACTTCACTTTGATTTGTGTTGTCCTTTTTTAACATGTTTGATGTTTTGCCAGGTCCCAGTCTTGACCACCATGGCAGTATTTCCATCCCCTATGAGATCTCCATACCCAAAAGTGAGATCACCATGCGGTCTTTCCAGGACCAGGACTTCAACCACGGTGATAACTCAAGGTCCAAGCTCTACAAAGCTTCCATGGTGGAGCCCTCCTCCTCCAGCAGCCTGCGCAGCAGCCTCAGCGCTCAGCCCACAGACACCACGTCTGCAGACGTCAATGATTCAGAGTCCGGTTTTGAGAGCAGCAGTAGTACGACTACAGTCACCAGCTGGAGAAGCCAAAGACAAAACCAGTACTCTCCAGAAGACGGCATACCAGACACGAAGAATGTGACTGTGAGAAGCACCTGGAGGAACAAGGGCGCCACGACAGGAAACGAGGCAAAAAGCAAAAGAGGACTGTTAGATAACGGGTCTGAAGATGAAGCAGAGGCTTCAACAACATGGAGGGCATACCGCGCAACGACATTTGACGTCGACGAAAGCGTAAACAGCGGAGCAGCGGCTGGTTTAACAGCACAGAAGGTAACCAAGCCATCACCTGCAGAGGTGAGGGGACGTGTGAAAAACGACATTCCTCAAAAATATCAATACATAAAAGTGAATCTACCTAATATTCCACCTTTTGTGCGGTTTCCTGCCTCAGGTGTACATGCGCAGAATCAACAGTGTTGCTACAAACACTAAAGAAGCAGAGGAACCGGCTCTTCGGCGAGCCAGGAGCTCTCAGTCTCCCACTATGGAAACTGGAGGCTTGGGAAGGACGGTACCGCACGCACCTGTGACCTCTCAGTCCTGGAGTCGGTCATACTCCCAACAAACCCCCGTAGGTGCTTTTATTATTTACAAAGGACTGTCAAATGAAGTCTTTGGTAACAGAGCTAATAGAAACTGTTAGTTAAACAGATACTCCTAAGAGGATCATGTGACCACAAATTAAACAGACTTGTTTAACTCTACGTCTTATCTAAACTTAACACTGTTTATTTTTACTGAGTCATTTTTTCCAAATCTATTTGGCGATCCTCATCCAAAGTCTCCATGTTTTAAAAAAGCACATTTTTTAAATTTGGGATGTCCAAGATAAAAGCTTTAGCTTTTTTTTATATGCAAGATGTTTTACTAATTAAAAAGTATTGTTTTTCTAACTTTACTTTTAATTCCTAACATCAAAATTGACAAATATTTGGAAGTATTTGTGAAACCTACAAAGTTGAGCTCCTGGTGCGTCTAACTTTACGCTGCAGCTTCGTTTGTACTTTTTCCTGACGCCAGGCTCTGTGGCTTTAAGCTTAGGGCAGCAGTTCTGCAGGCTGGGCTCCTGCTGCCCCATTAAGCACCAAGAAAAAAGGGTGGGACACGTGAAAGGAGGGTGGAAATTAAAAAGAACCTCAACAGGGGAAAAGAAGGTCAAGAAAACACCAAGAAGAAGAAAATAGGATTCTTGTATTTAAATGTGCCACTCGCCACGTTACAGTGTCCAGCAGCTGCTTGGATTTGCACTGCTAGTTCAGATGGGGAAACGGTTGATATCAATGGCTGCAAATTAACAACACTGTGAAATTATTGGGGTTGCAGCCTAATGAGAAGGAGTGCAACCATGACAAGAAAGAAGTTAGATGCAGGGATGATTGAAACAGTTCTGGTGCCTAAAAAATGGTGCTCGAATGGAAAAAGCCTTTAGATGTGATAAAGCACTGTAGAAGAGTGCTTGAATGAGCCTAAGATGCTTTATGTCCTTCTTTCTGACAATCTACACTGCAGCTCTACATTTCCATTTTTACACACGCAGAAGTAAACACAGATTTAACCCTCATTTGCTACAACGTTTGCCTTTTTTTCAAAGCATTGTACTCTAGAACGTCACCCCTATCCATTGGGTCACTGAATTAGAATCTTATGCTCTGAAGTACAGTCAAACTTTCACCAGCTTCACCTTTGCCCAACCTCAAGGCCTCACCAATTCTCTCATGACCCCGCCCACAATCGATGGAAAGATAAAACGATTAGCTAGAATTGTACAGCAAAACTGAAGAGAAAACAAATGCTCCTTAAATTAAGCCCTGAAATCTGTGTATTTATACGTATCAGTTGTACCAAAAATGTTGGTACTAGTACTAACTATTTGAGAACTCTTTAGAAGTAATAAACATGTTTTAACTACAAATTTCTTTAATGAAAGTTTAGAATCTAATTAGGTTTCTTAGGGCGTTTTCAGACTGGAGACATTTGGTCTGCATAAAGTGAACCAGAGTTAATTTCCCTGATAATCCAGAACAAAGTTTCAATCTGAATACGTGCAAGCAGACCCTGATCCGGTACCAGGAACCGCTGTTGGACCCATCTTTCGAGGTAGTCTTGGTTCGTTTCCAATCAAACCAAACTTCGGTCTGTGCTTGGACTGGAACAACTGAACCAAAACGGCCACCGTAGCCGGTCAAACATGCAGCAGTGATGCAACAGCAACTGATTGAAATGTGGTCGGATGAATGCACACTCATTAAAACAACTTTTAACATGACACACATTGCTTCTCACACTGTTTTCTCAACAATCATATGTCTTAAACTCTTATCACCGGAACTCGTAGCCGTAGCGTCCCCAGTAGCCGCCTCAAACACAAGGACGGAGTCTGGTCCGAATACACCCTTAAAATACCATGATTGAAGGATTTTATTTTGATTTAATTAATAGTTGTTGACTCTGTGGAGTTCATTTAACCTTTTGTTTCCATCTTTAATGTAAAAATACTAATACACATAGCTAGCTTGGCCTCAGAGCTGTAATTGCCTGCATGCCTCTCGTTAACTTCAGCAGGCCTAATGAAAAGTGTCAGACGCTGAGGCTCAGCCCTTCCATGCTGCCTTTCATCACCGATGTAGACTGCTAAAAAGTGTCAGAGGTCTTTGTTTGGCAGGAGAGGATTCCTCCGTCCAGTTAAAGCTGGGGATAAACAGCATAATGTAGGCGAGGGTCTCCGCTAGGGTCAGTGCACACTCTGTGACCACATGTCTGTGACCTCGAGTTGTGTATTTCTGGGCCACTGAATGGTAAATAACACAGATCTTCTGTTGTTTTCTGCCCTTATCCACCATGACTCGGCTGAAATAGCCATACTTATTCCAACCTGTCGGTTTTTTTCTCCACCTCACATCAAAATTTCATTTTGAAGGAATTTACTAAAGACGTTGTAAAGCCGTTGGTCGTCCTGATGTTTGATGCATGAACTGCTCTCCCAGTTTGGATAACGATTACAAAAACAGTTGCTTAAGGGAAAAAAGAAATCAGTCAAAACATTAATGGGCTTTGAAGCATGTCTTGGAGCACAGCCGGCCCGCTCTGGTTTGCATTTTTTCGGACATTTCAGTGGTCTGAACTGCATCTATTCTCAGGATCGCTGAACAAATACAGCTGCAGCTGAGACACGAAACGTCAGGATCAGTCTGAGGGCTGATGATAGAGGGCTGTAACTGCAAACAGCCAGACTTCCTAACATCCCAATGATTGGTATTTAATTGTACTTCTATTTTTGGCCCCATCTTGATCTCTCCAAGTTTCCGACCACATGTGGTTTGATCTAGATCCAGTCCTTTCGTTTTTCCATTCCAGCAATAAATAAGTAGTTTGAGGGGAAAATATTCTTTACATATTTTAGAGTATTTTTGTAGAGATTAATAAAACAACCAAGTTATTTGAGTTCCGACATGTTTTATTCATTTAGGCCATCATATATAAAAGGAGCAACATTTGTTTAGAGAAAACTGCAGCATCTAACCGGCAACTTCTGTTGCGTCTGTTTGATTAAACAACTTTATTAATTAAGGCCAGTTTACAATCAGAAACGTTTGTTACAACTTTAAATCTCCTTAATTTACGAGAAAAAAGTTCTAACTTAAATTAAGAGAATAAAGTTGAATATTCAACTTAAAAAATCGGAGCCTATGACTTTTTTTTTTTGTAAATTTACGTGTTTAAAGTTATAAATTTATCACTTTAAATCTCATAAATTTAAACGAAAAAAGTAATACACTTACGATAATAAAAAAACAGTTGACTATGAGCTTATTTCGACTTTAATCATATACATTTACGAGATTTAAAGTCAGAAATTACTAGAAAAAAACTCATACATTTACATGTTTTAAAGTTGTAAATTTATGACTTTAAATCTCGTAAATTTACAAGAAAAAAGTCATAATTTCACCCAAAAAAGTCATACATTTACAGGCGGGAAAAGTAAAAAATATTCATTAAAAAAATTAATAAATGTACGAGCAATGTACTTTTTTCTCTTAAATGTATGTGTTAAAAGTTGTAAATTTATTACTTTAAAAATTGTAAATTTGCAAGAAATAAAAACAAATTAATTACATTTAGTAGAAAAAGTCATAAACGTACGAAAAAAGTTGGGCTCTCTGTGACTTTAATTTCTCATAAATTTATTAGATTTAAGGTAGTAAATTTATCAGAAAAAAAAATTATAAATTTATGAGACTTAGTCGTAAATGTATTACTTTAAATCTTGTAAATTAACAAGAGAAAAAAGCCATACATTTAGAAGAAAAGTCATAAATTTGCTTTTGGTTTAAAACGTTATAAGATAAATTAATGACTTTTTTAAATTTAAGAGCTTTAAAGTGATAAATGTATTGATTTAAATCTTGTAAATTTACAAAGAAACAAAGTTGACTGTTTGCTCACTTTGACTTTAATCTCATAAATTTACTAGATTTTAAATCATAAATCTTTGAGAAAAAAACTCATGAATTTACTAGATTAAAAGTTGTAAATGTATTAATTTTTTTGTGCCCCTAATACTCTGTCATACATAAACATTATTCCAACAGAAATTAGTGCAGATTTGAATATTTTAACAGCTGAAAGGCCAAAAAACAAAACGTATTCCTTTCATTGTTAAAGTAAAGGATTGTCACGAAATATCCCAATTTTGAAGTAATTATAGTAACTAATGACTTTAATTGTCAACAGGCCTTTTGTTTAATAAATCAGAATGTAGGTTTTTATCAGTTGATTGTTTCATGCTGCTATATTAATAAAACTTTTTTTTTATATAAAAAAGAGAAACATTATGGCTTTAGTGTATAAAATAAACCTACAAAAGTTCAGAAGAAAACATTGAAAATAAATTAGTTGAAATAAAAAGCTGCACATGCAGTTGCTGAACAGTTAGAAATAATTGCATCTGCAGACAATAGGAGGCTGTCTCCATCAGCATCTGCATCACACCAGCGTGCGGTATCGGAGGCTCTCAGACTCACTGCTGCACATCAATTATGATAAGACCAAGTCCAACAGGTTGGCACTAAAATGAGAACTGTTTGCTTTTGTCATTCTGCACCTTGGTGCTGAACAGTACAGCATTGTAGGACTTCCTCCTCACGCAGCAGCGGTGAAAGAGCCGTGAACTTATGCTTGGCTCCGCTCAGCGGGGCTGATCATCAAGATACCAAAACATCGTCTGTGGAAGCAGAAATCGGCAGCGCTCCCCTGATTTGACCCCCGCACAAAAAAATGAGAAATAACATCCTGAACGGTTTTACTGTGGTGGTTTTTTAGTTATAGGTTAGAGCGGACTGCACAAGTGACTCATAAAAAAAGCAATAAATGAGTTATTCCACAACATCAATTATCACTCATAAATCAAAGATTAAAATAACAAAAGCCACCCCCTGTGGAACTTTTCACCTGGGGTGTGCAGGGTTGTCTAGGTGGAACGCTGATTTAAACGCTTATGTTGGCAGGACAGCACGACTGCAGCAGAGTTGGAGAACAAACCCAAGTAGAAGATATCATTTGTTTTGTAGGACTTCCAGCATTTTTTATTTTTATTTTCTAGACTTGGTTCTTCTCTCAAATAAAATAATTTACCAATTTCTATTTTATCCTTAAATGTTTTGGTTTAACGCCGAGTTTTGTTAAACTGCCAGTTTTATTTTTGCCTCAACAACATTCCACATAGATGTTTATGGTCTACTCGGTTCTTCTAAGTCCCACTCCGATCATCTTTAGGTCTATTTTTAAAGTGTTCTTAGTGGTTTTATTATAATAATTATGCCGTATTTAGCCAAAGTAAAAAAAATTTTAAAAAAAAATGTTGTTTCTTAGGACATCTTTTCTGCAAAGTGGGAAAACGCCATTAGAAATTCACTTTTGAGTTGTGGGCGGGACCATTGGCGCAGAGCAATCCCGCCCCACTTCCTGTCATCTATCTGTTTACATACTCTCCCGCTAGCTTACAGCACGTTACACCTCAACCTGCAATAAAAATGGCGCAATATCGGTATCTAGCTGAATAGTTTTTAGAAAACTCGGACAAGAAAATCAAAGACGTACATGGATCTATTCGTCTGCTGGTGAATGAAGTGGAGCAGGGAGCTTGTGTCCCACCCAGCATATTTTCTATTTCACAAATAAGCTCTTTATCAAATGGTATTTTCTCATTTATTCCTGATTTAAACACTCAGAAATGCAATTTTGAGCTAATTTTCTTCATATATGTCCTCATCGGAAAAATGTCACAGGATTGTGTTAAAAACAAAAAAACAATTTAGACTGCAGACCACTGTCGATCAATCTCTTCCTGAACGTGTTTAGTTTGCCAAATTTACATAAATCTTCAATCAGTAACAGATTATTTTCATTATTTGTGTATCTTTGTATGTCTAGAAAGTGTGTAGTGATGAATACAGCTGATTATTTAGCAAATTTCACCTATTGCAAATGATTTTTAGAGCACAACTCCAGCTATAAACGTTCACTTTACATCTTTTTATTTTCCTTTTATTGCGTTAAAAGTGGATTGTGCAATGCAAGGCTTAACGTGAAAGACGAAAGAGACAAAGTTCCCATTCCTGCAGCTGTGACTTACCATAGAAGGAGAAAGAAAGCGCTCTCCCTCTCTGTCACCGGAGAAGGAAATGACAAAACGAAGTACACCCCCTTGGCAAGGTTGAACTGTGACTTATTTCCTGTCTGTAACCCCGAGAGACCCAAACATGCCGTTTAGCACGACTCTATCGAGCCAATTAGTGAGAATGCGTTCTAAATCTGCAGCAGAGGCCAACTGCAACCACCAAATGTCACTAATTACGGTGCTTTCTGCAAGCTGAAATTACAGGAGCGAGGTACTTTTTCTGTGTGCTTCACCAACTGCACCGTCATCCAACTCTCACTTTCTTGGAGGAGGATTGCTGAGGCTACGAGAGGGGACGTGCCGACGCGTCCACCACACTCTAGTAACTTGGGTTTTATTCTCTAGTCGGCCCGCCAAATTATAAATCTCTTAGCTTGGGGTTTGTTTGTGGCTTTTGGTTGGGAATTTTTCCTTTGGCTGGACTCCACATGGCAGACAGTCTCGGTCACATGCAAGCGAACATGACAGCATGTGTTTAATAGCCACATAAGACAAATGTCCTTTCAAAAAGTTCCTTCTTACAAGTCTAAAATATGGAGCTGAATGAATTCACCTGTGGAGTTTATTTTATTATTATTATTGTGATTGTTTGATCAAATTTGTGTCTAATTTTCCCCCTTCAGAGCACATACAACCCAGACCCCAGTCCAAACCCGAGCCACAGCCCGGCCTCGTGGAGACGACCGCTCCCCACCAGCGACTCGCAACACGCGGGGGCTTCAAACGACCGGCTGACCAAGGCCGCAGGAGCCTCCTCCAGAGCAGGGGCGGAGCCATGGTCCGGCCGATGGCAAGGGTCGGGGGGCAGAACCGAGGGGAGGACGGGAGCGGGAAGCCGACAGTGGAACCACCGTCAGTCTGAGCATCACTAGAGGAGGGTAGGAGCAGAGAGAATCTTTTTTTTCATTTTTTTGGCTTCTAAAAAGTCTTCCAATAACAGAAACAGATGTTATAATTACATCTCAGCTCCTTTGGGGCTTTAATTTTAAATATGCGGCGTCAAACTGATGCAGACGGATTTGGTGGGAAATATCAGGTTGTTTCCTCACAAGATGTTCTGCTGAAATATGAAAAATAAGGCTCAAAAAGTGAAAACTTTGTATCTTCAGATAGTCTCAGGTCTCCGGTAAACGCCGGGTTTAACAGGTGTTTATTATTTTAGACACAGATCTAAAGTAGTGCAGACGTCCGCAGTGTTGCCAGATTTTAAAAGGGTTTTTGGGGAAAAAAAAATGGTTGCAACTTTTCACCAAAGCTGCTGCTGCCTACTATTAGGAGATATATATGGTATTTTATAGCTGTATTTCAAGACTCACTCAAATCATCTTTTGATCCATTTTAATTAGGGGTGTAACGGATCACAAATCTCTCGGTTCGGATCGTGTCACGTTTTTCGGATCAGTAAAAAATAAGAAACAATGAAAAAAAAAAAGAAGATAAAAGCCTAAAATCACTTTTTTGAGAAGCATTGAAACATATATTTGAGAAAACATGTAGTTTCTGAAGACATTTACATGTCTGGAGACCGAAACTGCAAAAACTGAGAGGAAAAAAAATGATTAATATGCAATTCCCCTTGCCCCCACCCCCCAATGTGCAAATTAAATCTTAAACGGAAAAGTAAAAAACAAGCTTTCATTATTTTTTTGGTATTAATTGTAGGATTGAAATGAACTGTGGGAACATTTAAATGTTTCAAATAATTATTTACACCCCTAATTTTAATTATGATTAATTAGCCAAAATAAACAAAACTATGTCGTTTTCTAGGACATAGTTTCTGCAGACTGGCACTATTTCATGCAGAGTTGCTCAGCTCCAGAAGCCACGCCCCCTCAGAGGAGATTTTAGGCTTCAGATTAACATGATAAATGGCTTTTTAAGACATTAGGGTTGTGGGATTTTGGTTAAAAACATAATAATCATAGTTAAAACACTACCGGGAACTTTTTTTTATAAAATAAATTGTCATAAGGGGACATTGAGAAACACTTCTAATGCTTTTTTTCTATTTCCAGCGCCCTAAAGGTCTCTAAATGGCACACGGAGGAGCAAACGGCGGTCTACCACCCACCCCTGTCCACGTGTAACTCCACCATCTCCAGATTCCTCAGCGAGGACGAAGAAGAAACAGCAGCCGACCGACTGCCTCTTGGTGCTCGCCGTAACCCCGGAAAGCCTGCGCGTCCTCTTCTGCTTCCCGCACTGGATGTATTTTTCATGTAACCTCAAAGCTTGACAAGGGAGAGGCTGGCATGCTGGGGAACACTGGAGATTTTCCTGCGTGCCAGAAAAGACATTCTAATGGATTTTCAGGAAGAAAGACTTCAAATGCCTTTAGAACCATTACCCAAACCTCAGTGGGGCTGAATGTTTGACTTTTTGGAGGAATTTTCATCCTCTCTCGGTTTTCACTTAATAAGAGTCGAGTTCTGGAGGCCAGAATCATCACCACAAACCAGGAGATCTTTTCTTTAACTGTGACCAAAAACAGGAAGCAAATTACCCTCATTGTCTCTCTTTAATGTTTTAGGTTCAAACGGACATCTTATCTGGCGCGTTTGTCCTTGAATCGGCATGCAGACGTGTCCAAGTTCACTTTCTGCATGTTTTTAATCAATAAAAAAAAAGCTTGCGACTCGGCATGTAATCTGGATTTTCAGAACACAGTATTTCCGATAAACTGGGACCTTATTTGGGGGGACCTCGCTTTTGGTTTACGGTAATTTGCTTCCTGTTCGTTTCATTTCTTGGCATTTGAAGTGAAAACATTTGAGGTGGCGGTGGAGGGTCTACGTCATCTCAAACCAGGATCGGGATGAGGTCGTGACGGCAAACCGAGTATTAGGAGATTCACAGACCTCCAGGATCTCCAGACTGGATTCGCAGTGCGAATCGTCCCAGATCTTTTTTTTTTTTTTTTTTTTTTTTATCACAGAAAAACGTGCAGCCACTGGCCAGTGTTAGGAACAGGCTTTTTTTTTTATTTTTATTGTGTGTCTGAACTTTCTCTTACAAGCTTCCTGCAGGGTTTTAGGATGGGCCTTCTACATAGACTGTAACCCTAGAAGGACATTACTGAATGTTGTTGGAGAAAACCGGATTTTCAAGTGGAAATGTGGGATTCCTCACCTCTGCCTTCGCCCGCCCAGCCCTGCTACCTCCTGTTAGCCTCCCATACATGCGACAGAGTCCGGAGCTCAGCCTGTTACCAGAGGACTGTATGCAATCAACGGAAATGCAGAAGAATGCACACCTCCACCTAGAAATGCTTCAATGTTTACCTACATTATGTTCATCTGTGCCTTAAATCCAGGAAGAGATTGTCAGAAAAAACGAATTTTGGTTTTATTTTTTCTCTCTAAGCAAGTATTTTTGTATTTTGGCTTCATGACAGAGAAGAACAGACATCCAGAGTCCGAGCGTGTTATCCCTGCTTCTGTTTTTCTTGAATTCTTATCTCTCAGTCTGCTCTCTAACTCCAGCGCCGGACGCCGTCGGCTCAAAGAAACGTTTTATTTAAGGCCAGAGGCCCGTCACCGGAGCCTGACGTACAGCTCCCCGGGTAGCTGAAAGGTCAGAGATCAGGCTGCATCTAATCCCGTCTCCGCAGCTCGACTTGGTGCTTCTAAATACGGGAGGTGGGACGGACGGCGGACAGCTTGGCAGGGACGACTGCTTTGTGGTTAATTAAAACGCACTCCAGAGGCTCACGCGGCGTTTGGGGCGTTCGGCTCCCTATAAAGTCGCCGATCACCTGCTTCCTTCCATCCAAACGGCCGTGAAGCCCCTTTACCTCCTCTTGAACCGTCTTTCGTGCTCTTTCTTGAAAAGAGCGATTAAAACGGGAGAGTCGACCTGTCGGAAACTGTAGGTTTTACGGCTCAAGGGAGGGTTTCCTCTTTTTTTTTTTTTTTTTCTTTAAGCAAAAGGGCAAAGTTGAAACTCCATCCTCTGCTCTGCTTCCTCTTCCTTACAAGGCCCACATGTACGCAAACTCTCCCGTCCCGAACACGCCATCCTTCATGCTTTCAGTTGAGGTTGGATGGTTTCGAAAATGGAGACGATCAAGAAAAACGTTATGATTGAGACTAAAAAGTCACCGTCGCGGACTGAATCAAACTTTTCGGCATCTGCACTTAACCAGCACTTAATAAGAAGTGAATTTCCCCGCCCCATGTCCCAGAACTGTACAGTTTTTAACCGTTTTGTGCTGAATGTATTAAAATTGGAGTATTTAAAAAGTCATTTTAAGGAAATATGTTTTAACAGAAACCGTGAAACCATCCCCTCTCATCTATTGTTGTGCCAAATCATTCCACACTCTGTTCTAACACCCCCCCCCACCGTTGTAGATACCCTCATGATATAAAAAAAGAGGAAATTTTACATTTTAGGGCCTTTTTTTCCACTCGTGTATGTTTTTGTTAAACAAAAGATCTTATTTTGAAATCTATATTGGATAGATTTTATTTAAAGAAACTTGTAATTTTGTAAAATGGGCCTTTTGTTATTGATATATATTAAATATTTGTCCATCTCGTTTTTAAAAGTAAAAAAAATATTGCTTTTTTTTGACAAAGTTGGTGGTCTCTGTTTCTACACTCCTGGAGAGTTTATTTTTCTGCATTTTGTGTTTAATAGTTTGGAGATTTTACACAAACCTGCACGTGAAAGAGGGGTTATCATCAGTCATTAAATGGAATTTTTGCTGTTCTTTCAGCTTTGTAAGCTTTTACCTATATAAGTAAAGCAGGTGGTAAACAAAAATCAATCATAAGCAGAGGTGTCAAACATTAAAAATGTAGATTTCAAGGTTGGATCTCATGTCACAAAAGTCAGGATTTTTCTTTTCTTTTCAATGTTAGGCTTGTGCATGTTTTAACATTACTGTGGCAATCTGCATGTAGGTCTCCTGATGCTGCCAACTGTACAGCAAGTCCATATGTATTCCAATAAAAATAAAAAAAGCAAATTATCTGTAACACGTCTGTGTGCGGACTCGCCTAAATGTGCAAAACAGAAGTTTTCCTGAGCGTGCTCAGCAAGTTCTCATTTCATTGTACCCCACCACTCCCCAATGTTCTTTTTTTTTTATGTGAGTGTGTGAAACTTCAGTCTCTGGTTCCTGCAGCGGAGGGAACAGGAGCTGACGGCGTGCAAAATAAGCAGGGAGACAAATGAGGCAAATTGGTGGGGTACATGCAGGAAAACCGCAAGGCCGCCGTGGAATGCAGAGTCAGGGTTCCACGCTCTTCCTAAACGGTTACGCCCCCCCGATTCTTGACGGCCAGAGCTGCTGCTTCTACAACTTTACAACCAGCGTCTGATCCTCTACACATGAGGAGCCCCATTCCCAGCTGCAAACCAGCTTTTATTCTCAGTAAATGTACTTTTAACCTGCTGGACTACTGGATCACACACCCCAATTTCTGGACAGAATGGATGTTTTGGGGTTTTTTAATTTCAATATAAATCACAAAAAACATTTACGGCTTAAATCAAACCAATTTATGCTTTTAATAAACACAACCGTGTGTCCAGTTTTTTCATAAAGCCAAATAATTCGCATGTTTTCTCCAGCAGCTGTAGAGTCTTTGAAGGCTGCAAAAAAACTCAAGTCTGTGTCTCTGATTTCTCTCAATACGGTTTATTTTTATGATGTTTATTTTCATTTTTGTTTTGTGTTCATTAAATATCTACACATAAAACAATCAAGTCTGGGACTGCATGGTGGTGTAGTGGTTAGCAATCATTTCACAGTGAGTCGGCTCTAGTTCTATAGGAAAATATAGAAATTTCTTAAAAATTAAAAGTTGAAAATGCTCCCAAAAGAAACCCTAAAGGGACATTGATGTAAAAAAAATAAAGTTAGAACCTGGCTGGTAGTAAACACCAGTTACTGTATTTATTTATTTATTTTTCTTTAAAAAAAAATGGTTACCATCTGGTGAGCATAGTATATATTTTTCTATATTACATTGTATTTGTGATGTTAAAATACTTTGGGCCGGGCCAATCGCTCCCTTTTTTGCTGCACAACAAGGATGGGTAAAAGTGGAACGAGGTCGCTTCACACAAATGGACCCGCCCACAACTACTGCCGCTCTGCAGAAACTATGTCCTAGAAATCACAGATTTTTTTTACCTAAAAACAGCATAGTCGTAATTAAAAGAGAACTTTTAAAATAGATCAAAATATGTTCATGGTGGATCTTTAAATTTATACCAAATGCTATTTGTGTTCTAGCTGTGTGTGAAATTGGAAGTTATAGTTCCTTAGTGCCGTTTTATCTGCAGGTGTGTGAAGGTCCAGAGACACGCCAACATTTTGAGATTACAACTCCTGATCGTCTCCTAGCTCTGAAATAAAGCAGTAAAATCGACCAATCGACCACTTTCCTCAGAAATTTGGCATTGGTTTAAAAGCAAAAATCAAATTGGGTGAATAAACGCTTAACTGTTAATTTTTCTGCCAAGAAGCAAATTGATTTAAATGCATTAGTGCAAAAAGAGCAACTTTCTGAGCTTTATTTACTCCTCCACAGACAGACTGAAGAAATCTTTAGTTCCTCCTGCCTCTGCATCTAAGAAGTAATCACTTTTAATTCATTGATTTTTAATTTATTTAATCCATTGACTATTTTTTTGTGTGTTTTTAAGATTGGCCACTTTTAAATTTCCTCATGGATTATTAAAGAATCTATCTTTAGACCAAACTGGTTATTACTTTAAATTTGTTACACATTTGTTTTATATTAATTAGTTTGTTTTTGTCATGACTAATCGACTGGACTTTTTTTTATTGTTTTACCATAAAGAGAACAAACCAAAAGCAGCTCAGATGACTGTTGTTACGTGAAACCTTTCCTTTGGTCAGAATAACAGCAACCCTGAGGCCAAACGGCGTCTGTCATCTAAGACCAAACCCTGAAACGCAAAAAGACGACAAGAAACTTTCATTCCACGGAGCAGTTTTTGAATTTCTTTTAATAACAAAACATTTAACTATAAAAAATGAACACAAACATCTGTCATGGCAGCATGCCACTCACATTAAACCAACAGCTTTTCTGTCCGTCAGCTGAAGCTTCTTCACTTAAATATTCTGCCTCAAACAGTAGAAATGAAATCTGAAAGACAAACGGCTAAAAGAAACAGGAAACGCTTTTGTGACAACTTCCTTTGAAATGTAAACGCTGTAGTGGGAGGGGCTCTGCTGGCTCCAGAGTTGAACTTTTGTGTGTTTGTGGACGGGTTTTCAACCGTTATTTCTAGTTTGTACAACAGTTCATAAATAGAAAAATTCCACGTTTGACTCTAGCGAAGAGAATTTCCTAAATGTGACTGAAGGGAGGTGAAATGAGAGCTAGTGGTGTGTTTATAATGGGTTTCTTAATTACGCTTTTTCTGAAACTAGAAGTGTAATTTGTCCTTTCAAAATCAAAGTCTTTTTCCGGGACTCGAGTCGCGCGGCCGGAGAGTCCGAGTGGTTCCCGTTCAGACGCTGGCAGCGGGCTGCGCCTGCTGGGGGTTGCTGTTGGCCGTGGGGGTGGCTTGTCTGGGGAGTGTGTACATTGCGCCGAGGAACTGATCTGCGATGCGTCCAGCTTCCCTGAGGCCGCTTAGCAGGGCGCCGTGAACCGTGGCGGGGTAATTTCTGATGGTGTGCTCGCCGGCGAAGAACAGACGAGGGACGGGCTGGAGGAGAAGGAAACAGAACATCGTTTTAGTGAGAAAATGGGGACAAAAATGAGCAGGAAAAAGAAAATCACTGGGGTCACAGTGCCAACCTTGTATATGCCAACCTTCAAGCAGGAAATACCACAGCCTACATTTATCTGCATTTCCATTAACTATGAAATATGTTATTTTAAAATCATTGAACAGGGTTCATAGACATATATATATAGAGAGACTGTCAATGGTCAAGCTGCACCACACTGCTGTGACGTCATCCAAATGCTCCCTTTTATTGAATCAACTTGTTCTCATCCATTGCTGTGTTTTTAATGAATTATCATGTGAGTTGGTTTGTGTTTAATCGCATGATTAGGATTTAATGCAAACAGTGTAATTGCGAAATTACGTTTTTTCTAGAATTTCAATAAAGTTTTGCGCATATGTGTAATAGGGATGTCCCGATCCAAACACATGATCGAAAATTGGACCCGATCACATGGTTAATAACTTGATCGGTTTCGAATATTATCTCCCAAAATCTAATTATGATCAGAATTCCAGATAAATACTCCAAGCAGCAGGCTAACAAAAACAGTTCAGTCAAGCTAGCTAGATGTTCAATAACTCTAACGCTTTAAACTGACGGTAAATGTCTATTAGTTTGTTTTTAAGTAAACAACAACCTACAAATGCATTTCAACAGAAAAAACGTTTTTTTTTAAGACGCCACAACCCGAGCTGTTCTTTGACAGGCCTTTTTTTATGTTTCTGACAGAGAAATAAAAGTTGAAAAAGTGAACAACTGTGGTACTACAAACTAAAAATCTGATGTTTTAAGAGGTTTTAGTCTTAAGAAGTTAAAAAAAGTGAATAAATTGTTCAATTGTTCTAATATCAATCATGAATACGTATTTGTGTTACAAAGTCAATCATTTTTAGGAAATTTTAAAAAATTGCTCTAAAAATATTAAAGTTATCACCTATATTTAGTAGATAAAAGTTTTTTTTTTGTTTTTTAGGTAATAGTTTCACTATTTTTACTAGTTTGTTAAAGCTACTTCACAGAAGTTTTCTGTTTAAGCATTAAACGATAAAATAATAGAGAAAAGTATGAATCTGTTTTTTTATTTATTCCTTATTTTTTTAAATAAGTTACAAAAGTAGCCAATCGGGACTCAGAAATGACACTGATTGGGCCCAAAAAACCGGACCGGGACATTCCTAATGTGTAATGGAAACTCAGAATCCTAAACTATGAAACCTCAGGTTCTAAAGTTTCCTATTCATCCACCCATGCTTACCTCAACACGAATCTCTCATCACACTTGTATTTATTGTTGTTTTTTTCAACTGGATCTGTCTATGTGCTCCTTCTAATCCTCTTTTATCATTTCGTTCTGTGTTGCATCTCCAATATTGTGTGGAAATAAAAACTAAAGAATCTGACTTTAAGGAGACGAGGTTGAATGTGCACAAATACCGCTGGAGAAGCCATAAAACACGCGCCGGCGTTGAACTGCGCCCCGCTGGTCTGGGTAATTGTCGGCTCATTTCTGGGCTCACCTGAGAGGCTCCAGGTATGGCGGGTCCAGGCGTGATGGGCTGCGCCATGAGGTCATAGTCGTTTCCTGAGGAACCAGCTGCCACGTACGAGTAGGAGCCCCTCGCCCAGGGGTCGGCCCGCCAGCGAGTCACGACTGTTTCTTTGGGCTGCCGTGACAACGAAAACACACTTTCAGGGGGTTGCCGTGACGACCACAGCCTCACGTAAACAGCTTCAACGTCGGCCTTCATGCACGAAACTTAAACTCCACTCGAAACCAGAAGCAAATGGTTCTTAATGACGGTTGGTTTGGATGCGACTACAAGCTCTTCCACACATGTTCACTGTATTCTGAAAAACTTTATCATAACATTTGTACTTAAAGATAATAAATGTGTAAATTGTTTGAATAAAAAAGGACGAGTCTCAGTGGAGATGATGCTGTTCCTCATACCTGTGGAACTGCACTACTTCCAAAGATTCCTTTGAGAATAGCCAGACAGCGTCCGACGATGACGTCATCGCTGATGTTCTCCATAATCCCAGCGGCCTCGCCGGCCATCAGAGCCAGCAGGATGGGAGCTGAGGGCATTCGACACACAAATGTTTCTAAGCACCAGTTTCAATTCATCAGCTGTAAACCCAGGAAGGCTTTATTATCACCTTTATAGAGATTCCAGAAGAGGAAGAGCTCGCCTCGGCTTGCGGTGGTGGAGCCGACGTGACCGAACAGGTTAACGCTCGGATCCCAGAAGACGCGGTCAAAACACAACACCACCTGCAAACAGGGAGGAGCAAAAAAAGCATTGATTTCAGTCCAAAGCTTTTGCAGGCTGGATATAATCCCATATTAAAGCACAGCTGTGCATGCGAGGAGGAAAGTGCTCCCTCTGCTGGAGACTCAGCGGAACCAGCAGCTGGGATTGCATAAGAATGCAGCATTCTCCTCAGTGCTGCAGCAGCGTCACAAGGTAACCGTCCTGCTGCTGAGTAACAGAGCAGGTGGGTCAGGAGTGACGCAGAATCAACCTCATATAGCATCTCTCATGCGGGGACTCCTTCCCTGATGATGCTTTAAAGCCACTTTCTTTACTTAGTGCAGGAAAATCCTAACAATAAATAGAGACGACACAAATAAAGTAACCTCCAAATGTCTAAAAGTACTCACTTATGAACTGCAAAAAAAAAAAAAAACAGCATAGGAATTGTGATTTTATTTCATTTCCTGTTTCCCTCACTAACTGAAGGTCACACTTGCAGCACGAGGACACTGCAGCAGAATCAGAAATGTAATGTCGCCTTAAAGCAGGTATCTGCACATGTGGGTCTAAACACCAGCACAAGCTGGAGCATAAGATTTTACGTCTTCAGTCTCAGAAGCTTTTTTATAAATATTTTCACGTCAAACATGTTCACATTATTGTTAGTTCTGCAGTCAAAGTAGCTTAAAATCTCACTTCAGTCAAAATGCTGTTTTTAGTAATACGTTTTCTGAATATGGAGGACAAATATAAATCAAATTAAGCTTAACATTTTATTTCTGAGTTTATCTTGATTAAATTGTTGTGAATGAGGAGCAGACAGTTTGAAAAAGAGCGTATTTGTGACGTCGAAAACTCAAAAGGCGAGCTACAAGCTCTCTGTAACAAGGATGGGAAGAGGGGGTGGGGTTGCTTCGTCCCGCCCACAACTCAGAGGTGAATTTCTAATGAACTACTGCCGCTCTACAGAAACTATGTCCTAAAAAAATGATTAAACTGTCTAAATTGGCTAAAAATGGGATAATCATAATTTAAAAAAAAACACTTTCAAAAGTGGATTAAACGATGATTGGAGAGACTTTAAAGACTTTTTGTGCATTTTTAACATTTTCTTGTAGCATTTTTCTCACAAAAGAGGACCAATAGAAAACAATGTACAATTAAATCTGGGTTTCTGATTATTTCTTACCCCAAATTCCGTTGGATCTAAAAATCGGATCCTAGAAAAACCTAGTCAATGATGCAGCTACTGACTGGACGTGCCAGTCTCTTTTACCACTACGCACATTTATTTTCCTCGCCCGAGCTGGCCTGTGGCTCAAAACTGTACAGCTGGATGGCTCCAATAATGCTAGCTTGGGGGCTAAAAGCCAAGAGAATCTGGCAACAGAGGAAAAAATATGGCGTCTGAAAATTAAAGAGCTACTAGCGCCGAGGAGGGAAAAGGGGCGGGGTTGCTCTAAGCCAACAGTCCCGCCCACACAGCTACAACTGTCTTTGTAATGAGTTACTGCTGCATAAAATATGTCTTAAAATCTACAAAATCTTTAACATACTGTAACTTTTCAACTGTTAACACGATTATTCCAGTAGATTTTGAAGGAGAAAAGCGGCTCGCCGCTTTTCTCCTTCAAAATCTACTGGAATAATCGTGTTAACTTTTTAAAACTTACAGTAAATCAAAGAATATAAACACTGGAGCTCCAGGGTTAAAGAGTTAAGGTGTTCGGAGTCGCACCTTGTTGAGGTTGCCGAATCCCATCCTCTGAATGGCTGAAGTCTTCCACTCCGGCAGCGGCGGGACGAACTGCACCGCGGGGGGCTGCTGCTTCAACACCCCGAGGGGCAGCGTGCACAGCACGGCGTCGCACTTGTATATGAAGGTCTGGGTGGTGGAGCGCGTGTTGACGGCGATCACCTCGCAGCCTGAAGAGACAATGAGTAAAAAAATAAGAAAACTGTCTGAATGCTCAGAAGTTCAGGTCGTTTTCGACTGGTTTTCGGACTCACGTACCCGACGCCGTGTACCGGACCTGTCGCACGGCGGTGTTCAGCTTGATGTCTAAACCTTCAGCCAGAGCCACAGGAACACAGGAGTAACCGTTTCTCACAGTTAAGTGGCTGCCAGTGAATTCAAAGTCGTCATCCTGTAGAGACGAGAAAAATCCATCATCACCGGCTAAATAAAACTGAAATATTCTAAAAAAAACTGCCAGGAATGACCTGGGATGGCCCAGACATGTGCTCACCTGATCCCAGTGCTTGAGAGAAAGGGTGGAGAGGGGTGTAGCGTTGGCAAACTCCAGGTTGGCGAAGTGCCAGTCTAGGATCTGCCGATCCCTCGATGAGAGGTAAACATCGCTGTGGGAAAGACGAGGAAGAAACGGAGACGTTCGGTGGCTCTGGCAGCAATTAAGACATCAGACGGGCAGGAGTGAAGTTTCAGCTGCAGCCTGTCGGGACGCGCCGGTCTGCACGCGCTCGGTTTCCCTGCCTCACACCTGTCTCTAATGACTGTCATTTTCAGGCAGAGTTTGATGCTTAACATGGAAAGCATGCAGGTCGGTGGATTAGGAAAGCACTAAAAATTGAATGACGAGTGTTACGTTCTGCTGCTGGACCTTTTTTCCATCCGGTCCTTCTGCTCACCTGGCAGGTGTGGCCAATGTGCTGTCTATTTGAGACAGAGAGCAGAGCAGGCTGGGTTTGGTTCTCTTCTACCATTTTTGTCCTCAGCAATCTTAAACTGCTGGGTTTTGTTATGTTACTTTGGGGTTGGACTTTGGTAGTCTTGCTTTGCTGGCTTTATTTATTTGTTTTCTTTAGCAGGGAGCTGCTGATTCATGGTCGACATTGGCTGGGTCAACGGTCTCCCGACTAATTTTGTGTTTGACCAAGGTTACAACTCCCTTTGGTGTGTTCTTTCTTTCAGGACATGGGGTTTTTGTTTGTTTACTTAATAAACTGTCCTCTTTTTATTCTTTCTTTGTGTCCAGTTTTATGTTATTGTTCCCTTTTGGTATTTATCCCCTAGACCAGGGGTCGGCAACCTTTGGACTCGTTTTCTACCGATCAAAACCTAGAAGAAGCCACATAGATTTACTTTAGCCTTTAAGAAATGTGAAAATTCATTACCATTTTTTTAATTAATATTAATTATTAAAATTTTTGGCACGATCAAAAGCAAAAATATAAAGAAACTAGCATCTCTCAAAATGGGATTTTTTTTTTCCATTTTTACCTTTTAGTAGGTAAAAACGAATTAAAATAGTGGATGTCGAATAAGCCAAAAAGCTAGCTCGTTGCTTAATTACTAGCTAAACTCGTAAATAGCCTAAAATTCCTCAGTAACCTAAATTACTCAAATGTTAGCTTGTTGCTAAAAATAGAAGCTAAACTCTAAAATTTGTCTAAAAAATCTCAGTAGAAATTTACAGTACAAGTACAAATTACCCAAAAACTTTAGCTTATCGCTAAATTTTTAGCTAAACTCCAAATTAGCATTAAAAAACTCGGATGTCAAACTAGGGGAAAAAAAAAACTTGTTGCTTAATTACTAGCTAAACTCCAGAAAAGCCTAAAATTCCTTATTAAACTAGATTATAAAAATTAAAAAAACTTTAAAAACTTCCTGTTAAATTATGTTTCTTCAGCAAGAGAGCCACCATGGAGAGATAAAAGAGCTTGCAGACAGGTTGCAGACCCCTGCCCTAAACTCTGGGCCGGTTTACCCATTGGGGACATAACGAGTATAAATAAAAATTCTAAAAAGATGCATTTATTGCTGTAAAAGTTATTTTCAGCACTATTTTATTTTCTCATGCAAGATATCTGAAGATATATTTATATTTTTAATAAATCCAATGATAAGAGACAGAGGTGTTGTTTCGTTTAGCTGAAACATCTGTGCAAAAATGAGCAAAGCAGCAGAAATGTGGGTGGATGTGTTACCTGGGTGGATTGGCCTCCAGCTCCTGCAGTTTTTCTTCCAGCTTCACCTGCAGCTCCGCCAACTCGTCGTACTCCTACACGGAAAGAAGGAAGCACACTTTTCATTCATTTATTTAAAGTTAAATAAAATATATAAAAGATTTGGGGGAAAATCCTCTGCGACTAAATGTAGAGTCATTGATTAACTCAATATAAAGCAAAGAAAATGTGCCACATGTTTGGTTTCTACAGGAATTAGCCTTTAAACGTCATCTGATAACAAATGGAATTTGAGTCGCGTCTTGATCTGGGTGGGGGCATGTTGGTTCACAACAAGGACACACCCAAAAACCTGCAGCTGGGAAAGAGGAGGACTGACTCAACCTGTTCATCGCTTCACCACAACAGAGTGAGCCAGAACACCGGAGCGCAGTCTGGAAACGCCTCCTGAGGCGAAAGGCGGGTTTCACACCATAAACCTGAGGAGATCCCGGAGGCGGTAAGAGTCCCAAAATACCTCCACAAAAATAAACTGACAAAAGCTGCTTTAACCCTTAGGAGTCCAGGCATCTTTTTACCACAATGTTACACAATAATTCTATGGTAAATCTACAACTAAAAGTAAATTCTGAGAAGTAAATATTTTGGGGCCAAATCAGGATCAACTTAAAAGACCCACGCTAATGAAAATTGTGTCTTTCACATGTTCTTGTAGCAATTTTCTCACACTTAAGGAAATATATAAAATAATTTAAGATTAAAACAGCATTTCTAAGTACTTCTTTACTCAAATCTGGTTTAATCAGGAGCAGATGAAAACCTGCGGTTTGAAAAAGCTCAGGTTTGAGACGCAGCAGCTGCCATGGTCGGCCAAAGTCTCCATTCTCCACTACAATTCAATTGCATCCAACTAAAGACAAACAGATCCAAAAACGTCTTAATTTTCCTCACCCGAGCTACCATCTGGCTCAAAACTGTACAGCTGGTTAGCTTTGATATTGCTCAACGTTTTTTTTTTTTTTTTTTTTTT
>NC_050533.1:7348456-7351807 GCF_002922805.2 Oryzias melastigma
ACTCTGACAGAAAAATACACAGAACAAAGAGAAAAACCAAAAGCAAATACAGCCACAGCCGTAACACTTGTGAGATGCTGTAAGCTAGCAGGAGAGCGTGTAAACAAAGGGTTGATGGGAAATTAGCAAAGTTTAACTTTTGTGATAGAAGTCCCACCCACTACTAAGAGGAGAATTTCTGCTGATCTCCTAATGCTCTGCAGAAACTATGTCTGCATAATCATCATTAAAAGACCATTGGGAACAATTTTACAAGAGAAAAAAAATTAAGTTGGAGTGGGACATAAAAGTAAATAAAAAACCAGAGTGTAAAAAAAAGAAATTTTGAAACTTGAATTAAAAAAAAAAAAAAAAAAAAAAAAAAAAAACGAAAAATTAGGGAGAGGAATATCACTACTGTACTCCACATAGAGGAGGGATGACGTCATCATGACCTCTGTCACCTGATGACAACCTTGTTCTGTTGGCCAATGAGGTAAAGGTCCCATCCCCACATAAAATTAGAGTTAAAAAAGGCCTACTGAAAAAGAACATTTTAAATTGAAAATGTATATTAAATAAAAAAAAGTGAAGAGAGAAAAAAGAAAAACAAACAACAATGTAAAATCTAAAAAGGCCACTGTTATATATAAAAATTACTTTGTATTTGGTGACAGCTTTAGGCTAACTGGTTCTTTTTTTTTAAGTTTCATTTTTTTTTTCCCCCAAATTTTCTATATTACTTCACAGTTTAAAATATATATATTTTTTTAAATTTACAATTTTCTTTTTCTTTTTTTAACATTTTCTTCAAGCTTGCACTTTTCAGTTTTAAATTGTTATCTAATTTATAATCTGGTTTTTTATTCACTTTAAGCTAAACCTCATAAAATATTGTTTTTTTTTAATGCAAAAATCATAAACATTGAGATCAAACTGTTTTGATGTTTTGAAACAAATATCAACCAAGTAGAGACAAATAAAAATGTATGAATTCAGAAACAAAGCAAAGACAAAGTCAAAACTATATGAAAAATCTCTAAGAAAAAAACGACAAAGCTTCAATAAACTATTTTAGGATTTATTCTAAGGGTAATAACAAGTATGTGTAACAACCCAAGACATTTTTGTTTTAAAAGGAAAAAAAAAAATCAAAAACTTTTTTCTAAAACTTGAACAAAAACTGCACTAAAAAAGGCTGTTCCTACGTCACTGTAAAGAGCTGCGAGTGCAGAGACTACTTTAACTGCCGTCATATGGAATAGTCATAAACGCATGTCATGCATGCAGAATCTGAAAGGATCCGTCTGTCTCGCTCAGTGTGCATCCACACATCTGCAGACGTGAAGAGCGTCGGAGCGAGACGCGCAGCCTTGAAGTGGGTTTTCAGGCTGCGCTCGCATTGCAGACAAATCAACTTCAGATCCCAGCTGTGTTTAAACCCACTGTAACACACACAGGCGCGCTGCATCTGATTTATCCCCCCACCAAAAATAAAACACTCACTAATAATACATCCTAGCAGGACATTAAACCCACTGAAATGCAGTCTGTCTGGTTTCCTTGCACAACGTAGCATTAAAACTCCGCTAACATGATCCCCGCCATGGAGCAGACGTTTGCTGCTGCAGCTCAGCTGTAAATGATCAGTTTGACAAATGCAGCTCCTCTGATCAAAGATCCTCTCCTGCAAACGGTGGGGATAAACGTCTGACGCACCAATCAACCATAGGAAGTAAGGTAAAGCACGCCGATAGCTTTTAAATGATCGTCTCTGATTGGAGGTTTCTGCTGCCGGCGACACATTTAAGATCTGAGGGAATCCATGCAAACTTTTCAAAAGATGGAAGGAGGTTTTTCATTTTTGGGGAGAAGCTTACTTTGCAGAGTGCTGTAAGGTCTCGGTGCTTGCTCTTCACCAGGAACTCAGCTGTGATGTCTCTGGGCGGTTTGACTTCGCAGGCTTCTTTATACTGCTGATGGAGCTCCTTCACGCGCTCCTTTGTGGAAACCATCTGAAAGCAGGACAGGAGGTGAATGAGGAAACTAAAAGAGGAACTCAAAGCAGAGGTCCTCAACATTCTTCAGGCCACTGACCCGTTTAAAGTCAAACAACATTTTCACAAATCAAACTGTGACGTTAAAGTTGGCGTCTGATTTATTTTTTCCAATTTATCTTAACTTTTGAGGGTAAATCTTCATCTGTAAAATACATGTAGTTGGTTTAAAGTGTAGATTTTGTGTAGGAATCATTAAAAAAAATTTTTGCTAGAAGTGGAAATTCCAAAAGATTTCAGAATTGAAGGTTTCATTAAAACGTTTTAATGTGAATAAATAGTTTAGTGAACAAGAGGAGCTTTAAATTGGGCAAAAAATAGTAAAAGTTGTATTCCTTTCAAGACTCAGAGTGTTAGCTTCAGTGTCTATATTCCTTTGACTACAGTAACTTTTCAACCCTTAAAGCGATCGACACATTTCAGGTTATTCTATTGTGGAGAAAAGCGACTTTGCGCCGATATGCAACACTTTATATTAGTTGTATATCAGTGAAACGCCGCTTTAAAGTGTTAAAAGATTCTTTTTTTTTCTACAAATCAGCTGATTCACCTTGACTGTGAAAGGAGTTCCAGTATGTCAAAGAGCAGCAAAGGTTTTGACAGAAACATCTCTGGTGTTAAAGTTTTAAAGGGTAAAATGGGGTAAAAATATGTAACTTTAGGATCGTCTCTGTCTTTTTCAACAAAAAAGGGGGTGAGGGTAATTCCGGGCTCACACCGCATCCAGTCCAGTTTCAGTGCAGCCGCGGGGGGGGTCTAGCTACAGCAGATGACTCACATTGGGTACGGGTGGCTGCAGAGTTGCCCAGACTCTGTCCTGTTTGTCGTTATCCTTATAAAAGGATGTGCAGTATAATAAAGGATGTTAAATGACCGATATGACCCTCCAACACACACTTTGTGACCCCGTGTGACCAGAAATGATGTGAAGTTTACCACAGGGTGAAAACAGCGTATACAGCGGAAAATAGGTTTTATTTTGAGAAATGTATCAGATGCACTTTACACTCACTCGCTTAATTTCCAGTTTAGACCGTTTCATTTCCCCAACTTCACAAAAAAAGTGTTCTGGCAAAATTTAAAGCCAATGAAACAGATTTGGAACGCCGGAGAGGCCAGACTGGACTGCATGTATTCTTGCATTTTTCATATACATAAAGACTCTGGTGGTTGCTACAGAGCTGGACTGGATGCAGTGTGAGCCCGCAGTTAAAAAGTGAACGGTCAAGGACTTCCTGTTCCAGCAAATGATGTCTAGGCGCCATTTTATTTCCTGTATCTCTTGAAAAAAATCGGACTCCACTTCACCCTCGTC
>NC_050533.1:7351859-7359333 GCF_002922805.2 Oryzias melastigma
GTCACTTGATGACATTCATGTTCTTGTAGCCAATGAGATCAAAGCCCCACCCACACATAATAAAGACGATAAAATTCCGAATTAAGACTTTAAATTAAAACAAAAGCGAAGCAAAAGAAACAAAAATTTAAAATCTGAAACAGAAGCTGTTTTAAACATTACTTTATTAGGATTGAAGTTTTTTTTTTTAAGTTTCAATTTTACATGTTTTTCTATATTACAGGTGCTTGTATATCAAAACTACTATAGAGGTAAAATATTACATCACTAAAACTGGTATTTTCTAAATTTAATAACATAAATTCACAGTTCGGGCAGCATCCTTGACATTAGACGATAAACTGCTGAATATTATTCATGTGTGGAAACAACAGTTGCTATGAATCCATATTTGGAGCAGAGACTCCTGATTTTTGTCTGTTAGCTGCAGATTGTTTTTTATTTTGAAATTGAAGGCACTTCAATTTTTCTGCCAAAAGAAACTTTCCAAATACATCTGTTTTTGTTAACTTCGCTAGCTTTGTTAGCTAGCCGCTCTAGAAAGTAAAGAATGGATTTTTGACAAATATCCGAGCGACTTCCTTTAGAATCAGACTATAAGTGAAGTCTATAAGTACCAACTGGGAACCACTGACTTAAAGGACAAAACAACATTTCTCCTGCTCACCTTGTTGAGAAGATCTCTCAGTTCTTCCTGAGTCTTGACTATTTTCTTCCAGTGTTCTATCTGCTCATCTTTCACGTGCTTCTCCTGCAGCCTGCACATGAAAATCCACAATCAAAGTGTGTCCAATCTTCATTCTAAAATTCTATCTCCATATTTCACTGAAGCTTCCCAACTTACTGTATGACCACCTCCAGGGCCTGCCCCAGAGAAACAGGTTTGTTGTTGAGGAAGTTGAAGTCAAGCTGGTGGCTCAGGTAGGAAGTGGCCTCCAGCAGCCGGTTGAACTCCTGCTCGACCATCTCGTCTTTTTCTTTTGGGACCTGAACACACCATTTCAGGAGAAAGGAAATGTAGCAGGAGTTGAAGAAAATATGGTGTGAAAGACGATGGAACCGTTTCCACCTCCTTTACTTCATTTAAACAATAAATGCAGCAAAAATCCAAACTTTAAGGGACATGCTGTTAGATTTTGACTTTTTAAAAATGACTAACACAAACAAAAGCAGAAAAAGAAACATTCTCAGATACGTCTCTATGCTCCATATTTTAGAGAAAGCTCATGTGGAGGAACACGTGGAGAGTGGAGGATGTTCTACAGTGATCAGACCACAAAAAGTATTTACATGTGACGGTTTGGTTTCATTTATATGACACATTTGTGATTTACAGTTTAATTTTCCTGTAAAGAGTAAAAATAAAAATACAATAACTTTAAAAAGTGTACTATTTTAACCTCATTTAAAGGAGTCAAACTGTTCTTTATAATAGATTAGAAATGGTAGAAATGTAATGACATTTACAGAGAGTCCATCCAAACAATAGAAATAGGAAATAGAGATTGTAAATAAAAAGATACCTACACTTGTACATCGTTCCCCCTTAAGGAGTTCACCAAAAGATGAACAGAGGAGGGTTGACCGCAAAGGGGGAGAAAAAGAGAACATATTAGAGAAACGGATTTATAACTCAAAACCTTTTGAAAAATAATTAAAAAAACATGTAAAAGTCTACGTTTATAAACCTTTTCGGTTTGTGTTGTTGATGCTTATTTGCCTAATTTCCACTGAGAAGTACGGTTCTAATGAGCGATTCTATTACAAAATGGACCGTACCATTTTTGGATCTCCACAGAAGAATGGAGAGGACCGGTAAGCTACTGCTGAAACCTGTTGATGGTCCTTACGACAAAAGAAAACGCCTTTCCTCGCCGCACGCAATCTTCTCTCAAGCAACATTAAATGTTTTGTATATAAAGAAGTAGAAAAAGAAAGCAGAAAAAAAACGAGCTGCTGGATGACCTCTATTGTTGTTGCTGGTAGCTTCACCCTGCATGTGCGGCGACGGTCCAACTTTGAATGGAAACGCTCGCCTGAATTGGCTGGTTGATTCTAAACCAAACCGTACCGCTAAGAGGGAATAAGGTTTTAGAGTCCAGATGTTTACTCTCAACTCTACTGGAATTAAAAATCCAACTGCACTACTCCATGAACACAAAGTGAATTACATAAAAGTGTTTTTATGTTTGTTTGTTTTCAGTTTTCAGGATGATTTCATTTCTGTCCAGTCCTGTGTGAATAGAAAATTTGATTTTCTTTTTAATTAATTCTGAGCTTTTTTATCCTTTTAACCAAACATTTATAACAAATACAAGTAAATAAAAGTGTTTTTTTTAAAGTAACACTGATATAGCTATGAATATTTTAAAAAGTGCATTTTTGCTTACAAGACAAAATCAATCTTTTATTTACACATTCATTCACATAATGCACTAAAAATCCAGTAATGAGGAAAAATATGTGAACCATAAGGAAGTCTTTTAAAACTTTTTGCACAAATTCTATGAAATTTGAAAAATGGTGAATCCATCCACAATACAGACTAAACCTTTTTTTAACAACATACTACAAACCTTCTTTTTAAAACTACATTCACCAAAAAATGCTGGATAATTTACATAAACATCAAATCAAATATTCAGTTCTGTTTGTGTTTTTTTGTTACTCACAACAAGAAAAGCAAATAAGTTATCCAAGACATCACAATTATGAAACAATTTCAGTAAAATTACTGGAAAACAGGGAAATTTAAATGCTTTCAACTAATATTTAGCCAAATTGATCCATGAGGGAAACAGAAATATTGTGATGCCAATTGATTTATTAAATATGATGGTTCACATACTTTTGCAATTAACACTGAGGATAAAACAAACATTTATATTAGTGACACAAACAGGCATTTATTTACATGCTAAAGTTTACAGATAAACTGATTCAACACATTTAATTTTCCTCATCAGCTAACCAGCATTTATAAAGCTGTAACTTTAAAGTTTAATTAATTTCATTATCTGTTGTTTTCTAGTTCAATTAAATATATTCATAAAGCAAAAATCAAGCTGCAGCACAAAGAAAACAAGACCAAACCAAGCAAAATGATTATTTCCTTCCTGTTTATGATGCTGGGGTTTGTATACTCACAGCTTGACCATTGGCTTCATAGAGAGGACACTTCTGCTTGATTTTGGCCAACTCCATATTCACTTGTTTACTGACCACTGCCATGGGATTCCCTCCTGACAACAGACAGAAAAAACACTATAAATGTGCAGCCATCTCCCCCTACAGGAGGATTTTTGCCTCTAAAAGGTGGTGCAGTGGCTCGTCTCACACAAATCCTTTTGTTTGCATGTTGTCTCTTTGCATGAGTGGGGTTTCTCCACTTCCTTCCACAGTTAAAGACATGATTCATGGAATCTTACCCAGTCCTGTCACCACCATGGCTCCGAGGTCCGCAACGTAATTGCCTTTTCTGAAGGTCGCCACTCGACCTCCGACACGGTCCTATATGAAAATAATGAAGATTAAAAAATAAATAAAAAATCACCAATACATCACAGGCTACATTCTCAGCACTTTAAAGTCATAAAATAAAAAGTTTATCCTAATTATTGTCTTAAAATCCTGATAATCTTTTGAGCTATTATAAAAGCTTTCTCCAGTCGTCTTTTGACAATGTTTATACCATTTTAGCCCAAAAAAAAAAAAAAACTGTCATATTCCAGGACATAGTTTCTACAACCCCGCCCCCCCTTACCATTGCGGAGTGGAGCTGGGAGCTTGTGGTTTTTCTACTCGAGCTGCCACAAACGATTATTTTAGTAGTCGACTAATCACAGATTATTTTTTCCGAGGTCGGCATCTGAAACAAATGAACTGTTTTTCTCTAAAGATAAAGTTTTGATCTAACTGACTAAAACATAAAAAAGTGCATTTTTTGGTGCTGAAGACTCACACGTTTTAATCTATACTCTGACTCCATAAAATATAAAGTGACGACTAATGGATTATCAAATTAGTCGTCAACTATTTTAATAGTCAATTAGTCGACTAATGGGGGCAGCTCTACTTTCTACGTCACAAATATAAACTTTTCAAACTGCATTTTTTTCATATGTTCCTGATTTGCACTAATGTGGATAAAAAAAATACTCAGAAACCCAATTTTAATCTAATTTTCTTTATATATGCCCATCATTATAAAAAAAATAACACAAAAACATGCTAAAAACACTATTTTCATCAGAGTGGGTATTTAAGTGTGTACAGACAAGCAATGCTTGGAAATCTGTTAACAATGAAGCATATTCTTCACAACAACAAATCAAAACCTTTCTGGGACTGTTGGTCACCTACCCGGGCTTCCAGTACCGTAACGTCCATCCCAAAGCTTTGCAGCTGTCGCGCCGCAGCAAGGCCGGACACGCCTCCACCGATGACTATTACCTTCCCAGTTTTCTTGGCTGCAGCAGAGAGAAAGTTAAACCATAAAGGCTTTGCCACGCTACAGTTACATCTTTTAAATAAATTATTTTGCAAACCCAGATCAGATATCAATGAAGTGAGCTCACCAGGTAAAGGTTTGACCCGCTTGTAAATTCCAAAATTGATGAGGCCATGCCTTTCTAAGTAGCTGTGTATTCTGTGGACCAGCACAGCATCACCTAATCAAACAAAAATAAGAATATGTCAAATGTTTTTTATATGTTTTCACAGACATAAAAAAGGGAAAACTGAAAGACGGAATAAAATAGGTTTAAATTAACGACTCACTGTTGTACGGAGCTTCAAGCTGCTGGACTGTAGCCTCAAAGGTCAATTGGATTTTCGGGTTGTCCAGCCACAGTTGGAGCTTAATTAAATCAATATGAAATGCAGTGTTGAAATACAACCTTATTTATTTCTGTTTTGGGATAAGATGTGTTAGAGATTGCACTTACTGTGCGGTTACGGATGTATAAGAAGACCTTCTGGGTCTGTTGGGGGCCGCCGATGATGTCAGGAAAGCAGGCAGCTTCCTGGGAGGTCATTCGGTCATGGGGAAGTCGGCTTTGGAAAGCAGCACCTTCCAGACCTAAAGGATAAACTAGATCAGGGGTCGGCAACCTTTAACAGTAAAAGAGGCATTTGAAATTATTTTCTATCAAAACCTAGAAGGAGCCACATAGTCTTACGTTAGCCTTTAAGAAATTCGGATTTGCATTCATGACCATTTTTTTTAATAATAAATCTGAATTATGTCTATTTCTGGCAAAAGCAAAAATATAAAAAAGAACCTAGCATCTCTAAAATGCAATTTTTTTTTGTTTTTACGTTTGACAGAAGCCCAAATAACTTATTTTCAAAATAAAAGATTCTCTGTGGCAAACAGGATCATCTTAGTGCAGCTCTGGACAGCTAGTAACCAAAATTGTGCAGCATAGGATAAGATGTGCTTTTAACTCATAAAAGATCAAACTTTTTACTTCAGTTTTGCTTTGTATATATAATCAGTGCATTCTGGAGGTAGCATTCAGCAAACAAAACGTCTTCAGGTCAACAGGGATGTAAAACCTACAAAGTTTATCATCTATGTGCACCTCAGTCATCAATTTATAAATTTAACTAATCTAAATTAAATAAATGCTAATTAAGTAATCTGTACTTTAAAAAATTGCTATATTCTGCATCTCTTTTTTGTTATTTTTTCCCCTCAGCAGTCTTACACTACTGGGTTTTGTTATTTTAGTTTGTGGTTTATTTGCTTTCCTTAGGTAGTTTTGGTTAGGGGGTCGACATGACTTAGTCAGCAGCCTCCCCAACTTATTTTATGTTTGCCCAAGGAGCCACCATGAAGAGTTAAAAGAGCCACATGTAGCTCTGGAGCTGCAGGTTGCAGACCCCCGAACTAGATCATAACTAACTAACTTGGAAAGTAAACACAGAGCTTTGTTTGAGGTTAAACCTTTTTTTTTTTTTTTTTTTTAAAAAGGTCAGACTTACCAGATGGCTCTTCGGGCTCACTCTCATTCTCCTCCTCTGGAGGTGGTGCAGGAGGAGGGACAACTTGCTTCCTTTCTTTCTCCGCCTTAGCGTTTCTCTCCTCCTCCGAATAGTACTCGTCCTCCGAGAGGTTAGCCAAGCTTTCGTCCATCTCACGGTACTCCACCTGCAACAGTAGGCACAATAAAAGCATCATTAAAACCGACATCCACGACATCATTCCTTTCATTATTTGTGCGCCAGAAAAATACATTTAAAAAGATAAAAACCTAACAGAAAAAACTCTTCCTTTAACTTTCACTAAGACATAAATAAAAATACATACTTAACCTGGGACTTCAAAGATTCGAGCTGTACCTGAAATGTCATTATACCACACAATATGTGTTTATTGATGCAAACAGTCGCAAATTAATCTTCAGTTCAGAAAATGCCAACAGAATTATTTCCTGCCGAGGCTGCAGAAACCTTAAATGTTTACTTTTGCTCTCTTGCGTCGACTTGTCCTGCGGACTTCAGCCAAGTCCTGGTCTGCCCCTCCAGCACCTGACTGGTGGGGAAAAGAAGTTCCCCCGGCTTCCCCACTTGGGGAGGACCTTTCCTTCTTCTTTGAATCCAATGCTCCTGCAGCTGAGGCTGACGGACCAGTCTGGGCGTCAGAACCCAAGACCCTTTCACCTCCTCCTGCTCCAGCAGAAGATGAAGAGGAGGATGAAGAGGACGCAGGATCAGATTTCTTGCTCGAGAGCATTATAGAGGATGTTGGGGGCCTCTCCTGAATAAATGCGAAAATAAAACTCACTTGAGTATATTTATGGTGGTTATTTAAAATAAGAAAACACACAAACAGAAAATGTTTTCAAAGAACTATAAAATAAAAATAATAAACAGCTCTATGGGTGAAATGATTCAATTTACGTGTTTAGAAAAGACAGATGACTAAAAGGTACAATTGAAAATATAAAATGAAGTGCACAAAATACACAAAAAAGAGGTTTTCTTCAGAGTTGTCCAATTAGACAATGTCATAAACAAACTTAATGGTAAAAATAAATGTCTTATTTAGCTCTGATTTTTTTAAAGAAAGAAACGGTAATTGAAATAATACATCATTGCCATGATAATACATGAGCTGTATTTTATTAAGAGCAAGAGAGAGCCTAAAACCCTGAAGAGTGATAAACTGTTTCTAAAATATTTAAGAAATAAATACCACTAAGTTCTAAAATGTCAATTGTATCCGACATTTCATATGTACGATTGTCCTTAGCTAACGTTTATGAATAAATATAGAATATAGAAAGGTGTTATATTGGGTAACAATGTACAATAGTGAACATCAACCTGCGTACAAAAGGTGCACAATCATAAATTTGTACATTAATATGCTAATAAGTCTTTCGATATGAGCGAAGAGCAAAAAACACACAATAAATTTAAAAAACTAATAATAATCATTTGGCATCTTTGAATAAAAAAAATAAAT
>NC_050533.1:7359407-7363441 GCF_002922805.2 Oryzias melastigma
TTTAAAACAGATGACAGAAAGAATATTAATTGTGCATGAATGTCATGAAATGAGAGCTACAAGGTACAGTAACCTTTTCTTGTTTTACCCATTTCTCCGTACACCTGGTAATATCCATTTTAGCACTAAGAAACGAAAAAAAGAACCAGAAATAGAGTTACAAACAGGACCAACGGGAAAAGACGTTGGTCTTCAGTATGCCAGTGTATTAGCTTGGTAATAGAGGACTTAACGATGAAACCTTAGAGTTTTGGACACACTATGTTTTGTTCATATTTTTGTTGTTGTTGTGAATAGAAAAAAATGGCTTATACCCCAGTAGAAATCAATAGAGGTTAAAATATGTTGTCTCTTCTCTGCATTTCATTCGTTTTGTCGGGATTAGCCACTGCGGGTAATGCTAGCAGTAACATTATTGCGAATTCATTTTAGCACAAACTAATACTTTCCTACTTAACGCGAATTTTAAAATAGCGCACAGTTTGTATTAAAATTGCAACCACATGAAAAACGCGTCAAGAAAAAAATTATTTGGACACGCACGTGAAGAAGAACAAAACGGGCTACGTTAGCACTTGCTAACAATGAAATGTGGCTAGCCACAGCAGCCGATCAGGAGCAGGTGCTTCAGCTTTACACGCCAAGAGACTTCATCATAGCGAGTGGAAAGTAGATCAGATTGCATCCAAAGTGCACAGTTTAAGATTATTTTAAAAAAATCGTATTGATAATTTTAGATAATACCTCTTAATACTCCGAAGATGTCAACACAAAGACGGTGTACTTGCTGGCCTTCTTTGACAGAACTGGTCTATGATTGGTGGTTAGAAAATGTTGCACAACACCATTCCGTCCCGCGATTGGTCGAATGGGCTGTCAATCTAAAAAAGGGTGACGTCACTGTGGTTCAACGTAGAGATGTTTTAAACTGTATCCTTGCGCGGTTAGGATTTTTTTTTAAACCCTCGCTTGCGTTTATTTGTGAAATTCAGTGTTTAATTACAATTTATTTATATGTTGTATTTTTTTTTCAAAAAAAAATTTCTTGTTTGGCAGTATTTTTAAGTAAAAAGTAGGGCTTAGGGGTGTGGTCAGACAGGTAAAGGTGAGTCAATTTAGTGCCTCGGTGGCGGTGTCTTAAAGCCGAACACTTCGATGTTTTGGTGTCTATTTTTTCTTTTACAGTGATACTACTGAGTGTGAGTACCTACAAACATTATAGTTTATAAGATTATTTAACAAAACCTTTTTATATTTACAGATATGTTGAGGAAAAAGTCGCTCAAATGTTCTTCCTGGGTTTAGCTAATTTTTCGAAAATGTTTGTAAAAAAAATGTTTTGAGATTATTTTAAATGTTTTAACTGTTTTTATTGGTAATTAGTAATCTGATGAAAGTTTTAGGGTTAGAAATGAACTAAAATGAGAAAAATTAAAAAAGGAAGCTAGATGCTTAAAATCATTAAATCCTTGAAATTTTATAATAGGGAAGTTTTTGTTTTTACTTTGACTGAGAAATGTTTAATGCTTTTGGAAATTAACGATAATTAAATTGTTGTTTTTTACAGGACTAGGAGAAAAATGAAGGAAGAGGGAAACTTAGAAAACCGGCCGAGCAACACAGCCTTCACCCAGCAGAGGCTTCCGGCATGGCAGCCCATGCTCTCTGCAGGCGTTGTAATTCCAGGCTTCCTTGTCATCGGCCTGGCATTCATCGGGATTGGAGTGGGTCTCCTAATCACTTCAAGGAGCATCCAGGTGTTGGAGGTGGGATACTGGAAGTGAACATCCCTCAAAGTCAAAAATCAAATGTTAAAAATACATATTTTTTTCACACAGATTATATAATTACTTCTGTTGTTGTTTTTGTTGTCTGACAGACAATGTAATATACTTACGGCAACTAAATAATTCCGGATCTGTGTCGCTTTTTTCCACACAGTTGGACTACACTGGAACTGAGACAAATTCTCCCTGTAATAAGTGCACCACACTGCCAATTCAGAATAACTGCGTGTGCAAGCTGAATTTCACCATCGACACTTTGTTTAAGGTTGGCACGGAGTGTTTTTACCTACATACTTTAATGAGTTATTCTTATGCACTGCTGTAGTAAACAATACTTCTAATGCAACACTTTTTTTGTTTTTTTTGTCCTTCTTTTTTTCTCCACTGTAGGGGCCCGTCTTCTTTTACTACAGCTTGACCAATTACTTCCAGAGCCAAAGAAAATATGGAGCTTCGCTTGATTATAATCAGCTCAGTGGAGACTTGACATATTTTAAAGTACGATAAATAGCCACTCTTAAACTGCAAACTATTAATTAAGGAATGTCGTTGATTAAGAAATATTTCAGAATCCTTTTTAAGGGGGTCTTGTGGTAATTCAAATAAGTAAATTTACTTGAAATCTCATGTTTTGTCTTTTATTTATAGAGTCCCGCTTCAGATTGTGACCCTTATAGGTATGCTAACGGCAAACCCATCGTCCCCTGTGGATCGTTGGCAAACAGCATGTTCAATGGTGTGTATTGTATTCTGTTATGAAGCAACAGTTGGAATGGTTATTTCCTGCATTTCCGGGTGTAATCCTGATGTTTTTTGTCTGCTTTTTTCCCCAGACACATTCAAGCTATATCAGATTGTTAATGGGAAAGAAAATCTAGTGCCATTTGATGGAAAAGGAATCGCTTGGTGGACTGACTACAATATCAAATACAGAAACCCTGATTATTCTCCTCTGGAAAATGCTTTTAATGGTAACAATTTAAATTTAATTTTATTTTATTTAAAAATGCAATTTTATAGTATATTTTGTTAAAATAGTGGACTGCTCTGACTTTCAGACACAGAGAAACCCGTATTTTGGTCGAAGCCTGCTTACAAGCTGGACACCTCCGACTCTTCCAACAATGGCTTCGTCAACCAAGACTTCCTCGTGTGGATGAGGAGGGCAGCCCTTCCAAATTTCAGAAAGCTGTATCGCCGGATCACAGAGGGAGACTACAAAGATGGTCTGCCAGTGGGAAACTACTCTCTTGAGATTTCCTACAGTATCCTTTTAATAACCAGCTGATTTTACGGTAGGGTTTGAAGCAGATATGAAATATCTTACAAAGAGGTAGTTTATTTATCTATTCCATTTATTAGTGAACAGGAAAAGTAATTTTTTTTTCTCAAACAAATATATGACCAAAATCACCAAACCGATAAAAAATGATTTTTTATATGAGATTCAAACACAACATCATACAAAATAATATTTATCATTGTGATTTAAGTGATTTAATCTCGACTTTTACATAGGAAGCAATTTAAAGTACCATACCAAACTGGTGTTTTGTCCAAAGTTACTTGCACATCACTGATCTTTGCTTTTAAGTTGGTGGTTTCATCTTGTTCACCCAGATTCAAATCCTACAAGAAACAGGGAAATAATCAGACTTACGCAAACCATCTATGTAAATAATTGTTTTGTTGGCATAAACAATGCAAACTTATATGACTTACTTTACTCTGTCTTTCTGATTTTTATATTTTGCAAGTAAGATACAATAGAATTAGTCTGTAATTTGAAACAGGTTAAAATGTGAGACAAAAGATGCCTTGAAACAATGCTTACAAAATACAACATAATACTTAACTAATAATACAAAATGTTTTTATTTTTAAATGATCTTCTGCTGGTGTATATTCTTAACATTTCCTTTCCAGACTATCCCGTTAAAAGCTTTGACGGGACAAAGAAGGCGACCTTCAGCAACGTGTCCTGGATGGGTGGACAGAATGAGTTTCTCGGCATTGCCTACCTGGCGATTGGCTCCATGTGTGTGGTCATGTCTGTAGTTATGCTCATTGTTTACGCCAAATTCAGGTTCCCTGAGGATGACTGAGAGTATCTCTCTTTTTTTTTATATTCTCACGGACTGTCATTGTCTGAGGGTTTCACCAACTGTTTTTATCTTTTTAAAAAGAGGACACTCTTCTTGTGGTTCTTGCAGAATCTTTTTATGAAATAGAATAACTGGTTCTGGT
>NC_050533.1:7363489-7420223 GCF_002922805.2 Oryzias melastigma
TTAGTGATTAAAAAAATATTTAAACTTGTTTTGTAGAAACTGATATGATTCGCTTCTGTTTGGGTACATTCTGTTATCTGTAAACACAACTGTGGCATGAGGCTTTAGAAATATACAAAACACAGCTAGTCAAAACATCATTGGTGGCCTGGCAAAGTCCTCTCTCTCTCTTTTTTTTTTTAAATAATCTTTATTTTATTGGCTACTGGATAGATTCTTTGATGTTACAACCTTTTATTAATTCAAAAGCCATGTAAAGCTAAACAATTTAATAATAGTCAATGAACATTTAAAACTCTATAAACAAGGGCTGTTAAAATCCTAGTACTTTAACTTGGCAAATTGGTGTTTTATTTTTTGGTGTTTTATTGCCCTGAATTAGTTTTTATTGCAAGTTTTGACTGTTACGTTTTTAATTTTGGATATTTATTAAACATCGTAAAATCAGTTCCTGTTATTCCTGTTTGTGGAATTAAACTGAATTCATACTTGAAGTTTGTATCAGTTCTTGTAAATAAAATAAAAATTCCCTTCCTCTAATGTTGAACATGTTTGCTTCTTATCCCTTTTTGATTAATTTAAAAAAATGAAATGGGGGGGGGGGGGGGGGCATTTTTTTTGCTAGCTTTCTGGTGAAATTTGTAAATTTTAAACATTTTAAGCTAAAGTTTAAACTCACAGTAAATTAGAATTCTAGGATTGCTGAATTTTGAAAGAAACAATAAACAACTTCACATGTAAAGCAACAGTTTTACAATTTTCCACCTAAGTAATCCTAATCTTTTATTATTAATTTACATTTACTACATTTTGCATTGTTAGATCACTTCATTGGTCCTTTTACCGACTCAAGCATAGGTGTTAAGAATGGAATTTGTATAACTTCATACATTTTTAATTTGATATTTGCAAAAAAAAAATAACAGAAAATTAACTGTAATGCAAACTAGAAAAATTGCATTACCTCCGATAATGCATGTGTGAATGCATTTTCGCGTTGTGCAAAGTTGTGTTAAATTTGTGTAAGTTGTGTAATTGTAAGAATGTGTAGTAAAAGCATGAATTTGCTGAACATGCTGGATGTGTAAAATTGCTTAAATTGCTGAATTTGCTTAAAATTTGCACAAATTTGTGTAAAATTGTGTAAAATTGTGTAGTTGTGTAAAGTTGTGTTAAATTTGTGTAAGTTGTGTAATTGTAATAATGTGTAGTAAAAGCATGAATTTGCTGAACATGCTGGATGTGTAAAATTGCTTAAATTGCATAAAGTGTGTAATTTGCAGGAATTTGTAATAAAATCCTATTAGTTATAATGGGGCTGAAAAAACGCACAAATTGTGTAACTACGCAAAAACTGTAAAGTGCACAACTACTAAAAATACAAGCTGTAAAGTCCTTAACGAGCTGAACGTTTTGATACCAAGATTGTAAAAGTTGCATGAAGTGTGATAAAGTTTTTAGGTGTCGAAAAACGTACGGAAGAAGACATAAATAATAATAATAATAATAATAATAATAATAATAATAAGGAAGAGAAACAGAATCACAATAGTGTGAATGCATTGAATGCATTCACACAAATATACGTTTTTTTTTTTTCTTTCTTAACTTAAATTTTGCTATCTCATCAAACAAAACTCTCTTTCTCCCTCTACTGGCAAGTTTCATGTATTAAAATGAAAAGAGCATCAGACGTATGGGTGTTGTAGTTTTAGGCTGCAAAAAGTCCATTAGGTTATCCAGGACTAAAACAACAAGGACCACAATGCCTTTCGCGTATATAGCCAATCCCTACCGCTGCGGTGATTCTACAGTCAGCCTTTGACAGGGGCTGGTTGACTTTAGCAGTGCGCGCGTGCCATTCTGATTCCGGCCTCTGGTTTTGGTAGGCTTTTCTCAGAGAATGTCTGACGGTGGGGGGACGGAGGAGAACTCCGGCACCATGGAGGTGTCGGCCGTTCAAACGGTTGCGGACACATCGGTGCTGCAGAAGCACATTCGGAAACTGGTGCCGCTGCTCCTGGAAGATGGCGGCGAGGCCCCAGCCTCACTGGAAACCGCCCTGGAAGAGAAGAGCGCCGTGGAGCAGATGAAGAAATTCCTGGGAGACTCGCAGGTTCACACCATCCTGGTGGAGAGATCTGCTCTTAAAGGTATAGTTTGACGTGATTAATTTACCAATTCCCAAAATGAGCAAATATGTTATTCTCCAAGCACTTGAAATGACGTCACTGCCCCAAAGCTAGCTTAATAAACTAGCTAACGTACATAATATTTATCCAACAAAAATGTCTATAGCTAAACTTTCAAATATTGATAATTATTGTAGATTTTGCAAAAATTTACTTACATCTGTACTTCACTTTTTTACTATAATTGTACGTTTTCTTTTGAGCTCTAAAATGTTAAACTTATAATTTAGTTTTGTTACTAAAAATAAAAAATGCTGCTAGTTTGTTACTTTTTCAAACCAAATTTTATGTAAATAAAGTTTGGGGGATTTGTTAAAAATTTTGTAACTCTAAAAAAAATATTTATACTTCCAAAACGTACCACACAGTGGAAATTTATATAGTATTTTCCAGTTTTATGTATAATTTCCCCCCCTTATTATTCTCTGTTTACCACTTATTAACTTGTAATTTCGTCTTGACATCTCCCTTGCTGACATTATTTTGAGTAAAAAATTGTATGTTAATTGCAAAGTTGTTTTGTAAATGTGTTTATTTTCAATAAAGTTTTGAGAAAAAAGTAGCTAATCTGTCAGTTCAGTCAAAAATGTTAATGATAGTTACGTCACACTGTAGGAAGCTGTTAAAACACAATTATACGCACTTTATAATGGCTAAAACACATATATTTGAATAATATTTTCTGTTTAGCAGCTTTGAGGCAAAATGCTGATTAATCGTTAGTCATAGCATTAGCAAGCAGCAAAGACTGTGTACAACAAATGTTTAAAAACATGAACGTTTGTCCTCATCAGGCGTTTTAATGTTTCATCATGTGGTTCAACTTTTACAAATGAGTACTTTGTTTTTAATTTCCTTCTGGCAAATCGATCCGTAGCTTCTGAATTGCGTATCCGTTACAAGATTGAGTTTTTTAAGTTTCATGTGACCAGTCTCTACAGCCTGTAGGCGTTGGTCTCTTCCCCTGATCACTGATAGACTTGTGGGGAAGTCAGATGCTGCATTGCAGCATGTATGTAGAGGGTGTCTCTTCCCCTCCAGGTTTGCTGAAAGAATAGCTGGCACAAAACGCTCCACTGTGTTATAGCTCACCTCTAATAGTTTTTAATTGTGATTTAATCCTTTTTCTATAAACAAGTTTTCATGAATTGTTTTTCACAGAGGATGTTGGAGATGAAGGAGAAGAGGAAAAAGAGTGCATTTCTTACAACATTAGCATTGACATTCGCTATGGAATCAAGTCCAACAGGTAAATAATTCATATATTGTGCTGAATATTAGACTATATTTCTTGCGAATTTTAAGTTGATTGCAAAAAATGTGGCTAAAATATTGTCTCCTGCAGCTTGGCGTTAATCAAGAGGACAGGTGTCATTGATGCAGACAAGCCCATATCTACTCAAGTTCGGGTGTTGACGCTGAGTGAGGATTCTCCCTACGAGACTCTGCACTCGTTCATCAGCAACGCAGTGTCGCCTTTCTTCAAGTCCTACATTCGAGAGTCTGGCAAGGCTGACAGGTATTGATTTTTAAAAATGCAGTTGGCATACGTCCTAGATTGGGCGTTAAGTAAAAAGCACAACAAAGGAAAAATGATAACATCTATCTATCTATCGTAATCCTCCAGAGATGGAGATAAAATGGCCCCTTCTGTTGAGAAGAAGATTGCCGAGCTGGAGATGGGACTCCTCCACCTGCAGCAGAACATTGAGATTCCTGAAATCAGCCTTCCCATTCACCCCATCATCACAAACATTGCCAAGCAGTGCTATGAGCGTGGAGAGAAGCCAAAAGTCACCGACTTTGGTGATAAAGTTGAAGACCCGACTTTCCTCAACCAGCTGCAGTCTGGAGTTAACCGCTGGATCAGGGAAATCCAAAAGGCAAGACGAAATATCCTTCTGTTGTTAGACGATCACCCTTTTCCTTCTCTAAATTTTGGTGCGACCTTTGGCAGGTGACGAAGCTTGATCGGGACCCAGCTTCAGGCACAGCCTTGCAGGAGATCAGTTTCTGGCTGAACTTGGAAAGAGCCCTCAACAGGATCCAGGAGAAGAGAGAGAGCCCAGAGGTTCTGCTCACACTGGACATCCTGAAACATGGCAAACGTTTCCACGCCACTGTGAGCTTTGACACAGACACAGGTGAGTGACCACCAAAAGAGAGCCATTTTTTTCTTGTAATTTTAGTTTGACTCAATGGTGATCTTTCCTTCATCTCTCTGTAGGTCTGAAACAGGCTGTGGAAACGGTTAATGACTACAATCCACTGATGAAGGACTTCCCTCTTAACGACTTGCTCTCTGCCTCAGAGCTTGATAAAATCCGCCAAGCTCTGATGGCCATATTTACTCACATGAAGAAGATACGGAACACTAAGTATCCTATCCAGAGAGCGCTGCGTCTCGTGGAGGCCATCTCTCGAGACTTAAGCTCCCAGCTTCTCAAGGTGTTGGGCACCAGAAAGCTCATGCACGTCGCTTACGAGGAATTTGAAAAGGTGCAAGTCTAAAGAATATTTTACATTTTCTCAGAAATGTTGTGGATTCTAATGAATACCCTTTGCTGCAGGTGATGGTGGCTTGCTTTGAGGTGTTCCAGACATGGGAGGATGAGTACGAGAAGCTGCAGGTGTTGCTGAGGGATATTGTAAAACGGAAGAGGGAGGAGAACCTGAAGATGGTGTGGCGTCTGAGCCCCGCACACAGGAAGCTGCAGTCCAGGCTTGACCACATGAGGCGTTTCAGAAGGCAGCACGAGCAGCTGAGGGCTGTCATCGTTCGTGTTCTTAGACCTCAGGTGAGCGCCCTTCAGCACCACATTTGGGTTGACCGATTACTACCCTCAACTGCAGTGTTTTTCAACCCATTTTGAACCAAGGCACACTTTTTCCTTGACAAAAAAAAACGGAGAACCTTGAAGGAGAACTAAACAGTTTTCTTCTGATTTTATCAAGAGGATTTAAAAATTGAGAACCGACTGATATGTGCATTTGTTGCATTGCCACTGTAGCGCAGAGATGTTATCACTTTAACCCAATGCATCATGGGAGATGTAGTACAAAACTGCCGCGGATAACGGATAGACTTGCGTTTCATTATATTATTCACCTTTTAAACGTTCCGACACCGGATCCTGCAGGAAACTGTACTGCTAAACACGAGCTTTAGCTGTTATTTTTGTTGGAACTGAGAGACTTATTAACCACTTCTGATTGGTCAGTTTGATGATGCATGATCCAGCCTCCAGGAATGATTGGTGGAGACAGTTGAAGGGGCAGGACTATTCTCAAAAAGCAAAGCTAGGGGCTATTTTTGCGGCTAGATTGCAGTGTTGCCATTCTTATCAAATAGTCCTTTATAGAATCAAATAAAAAGTATTTTATGATCTTTCATGTTCCAAACTGTGTTAAACCCGGTCCTGTTTGGATGAACAGAGAGCTGATATCCTAGAAATGTTTTTAGATCAGAGAAAATTGGTAATTTCTCACGGCACACTAGAGTGCTGCAGCACCCTGGTTGAGAAAAACTGCTCTATTGACCTTTACATTATGAATAATTTCTGTTGACAGTTGTCTGCAGTGCAGCAGCACGCCCCTGGAGAGACGGTTGAACCTGAAGATATGAAGGTAGCAGGAGTTCTCTTTGATGCAGCTGATGCCAATGCCATTGAAGAGGTGAACCTGGCGTATGAGAACGTCAAAGAGGTTGACGGTCTAGACGTGTCTAAGGAAGGCATGGAAGCCTGGGAAGCTGCCATGAAGCGCTACGACGAACGCATCGACCGCGTGGAGACGCGCATCACCGCCCGCCTGCGCGATCAGCTGGGAACAGCCAAGAACGCCAACGAGATGTTCCGTATATTTTCCCGCTTCAACGCTCTCTTTGTGCGTCCCCACATCCGTGGCGCCATCCGTGAGTACCAGACGCAGCTGATCCAGCGTGTGAAGGACGACATTGAGTCGCTGCACGACAAGTTCAAAGTGCAGTACCCTCAAAGCCAGGCGTGCAAAATGAGTCACGTTCGAGATCTGCCGCCCGTGTCCGGGTCCATCATCTGGGCGAAGCAGATCGACCGTCAGCTCACGGCGTATATGAAGAGGGTGGAGGATGTTTTGGGGAAGGGTTGGGAGAACCACGTGGAAGGGTTGAAGTTGAAACAGGATGGCGATAGCTTCAGAGCTAAACTCAACACTCAAGAGATCTTTGATGACTGGGCTCGCAAGGTATATATCGATGCAGCGTTGGTTGTATTTACTATTCTAAAAGACTCTTAGCATTTGGTTAAGTCTTCCATCCTTTTCGAAACCAGGTGCAGCAGCGTAACCTTGGCGTTTCTGGGCGGATCTTCACCATCGAGACCTCCCGTGCCCGTGGAAGGACAGGAAACATGCTCAAACTTAAAGTGAATTTCCTCCCAGAGATCATCACCTTATCGAAGGAGGTTCGCAACCTCAAGTGGCTCAGCTTCCGCGTTCCTTTGGCCATCGTCAACAAAGCCCACCAGGCCAATCAGCTCTACCCGTTTGCAATCTCTCTGATTGAAAGCGTTCGCACCTACGAGCGCACCTGTGAGAAAGTGGAGGAGAGGTCCTCCATCTCTCTGCTGGTTGCTGGACTCAAGAAGGAGGTCCAGGCGCTGGTGACTGAGGGCATCACTCTGGTGTGGGAGTCTTACAAGCTGGATCCATACGTGCAGAGACTGGCTGAGACGGTCTTCAACTTCCAGGAGAAGGTAAAAGCTTGCAGCGATGAAGTCATTCATGGATTTAAGAAGTTAAACATTAATATAGCAAAATTCTTTATTTCCTGACCTTTGTTGGCTACATTGTGTATTTCAGGTGGATGATCTGTTGCTGATTGAGGAAAAAATTGATCTGGAAGTCCGCTCTCTGGAGACCTGCATGTTCGACCACAGGACCTTCTCTGACATCTTAAACCGCGTCCAGAAAGCTGTGGATGACCTTAACCTCCATTCTTACTCCAACCTGCCAATTTGGGTCAACAAGCTTGACATTGAGGTATTTAGGATCAATTAATGTACTGTACTGTTCATAAGCTTCTAGTTTGTTCTTGAAACTGATGGATAGTAAATTGTTTCAGATTGAACGCATCCTGGGAGTGCGTCTTCAGGCCGGTCTCAAAGCCTGGACTCAGGTGCTCCGCGGGCAGGTGGAAGACAAAGCTGATGTGGACATGGACACTGAGGCTCCACAAGTCGGCCACAAACCTGGAGGGGAGCCCAAGATTAAGGTAAACCGGGGAAGAAGCAATCTATCGTTGACACATTTGATGGCTTGATTTGACTGACCGCTCGATTTCTTTCATTCTTAGAACGTCGTTCATGAGCTGAGAATCACTAACCAGGTGATTTACCTCAATCCACCCATTGAAGACTGCCGCTACAAGCTCTACCAGGAGATGTTTGCCTGGAAGACGATCATTCTTTCACTCCCCAGAATCCAAAGCCAGAGATACCAGGTAAAACAAATGATCATGTGACACTGAAATCCCATAAGAAAAAATGTGTGTTTTATTAAATAAGAAATCTATTGTACTTTCACTGTTGAGATCTAAACCAGCCCCTTCTTCCTCATCAGGTTGGCGTCCACTATGAGCTTTCAGAGGAAGAGAAGTTCTACAGGAACGCTCTGACTAGAATGCCGGATGGTCCTGCAGCCTTGGAGGAGGCCTACAATGCAGTGGAAGACATCGTCAATGAGGTGGAGCAGTACGTAAAGGTAAGGTCCGCCCTTATTTTGATATTTCTTTAATGACTAACCAGTTTTAAAATGTTTTGTTTATCTTATTCTGTCTTTACTTTCTCTGTCCAGGTGTGGCTGCAGTACCAATGCCTTTGGGATATGCAGGCGGAAAACATCTACAACCGTCTCGGTGAAGATCTGACCAAGTGGCAGGCCCTGCTGGTGCAGATCCGTAAAGCACGAGGAACCTTTGACAATGCCGAAACACGCAAGGAGTTTGGGCCTGTGATCATTGACTATGGCAAGGTACATTTTAAAGCATTTTGTTTCTCGTCATTCAAATTCTTTTTGAACTTAATTAATCTGTAATAACATTTTTTAATCTTATTTTTAAGCTTTCTATTATTAAAGGTACAGTGTTTTTTTGTAAGGATACATTTGTGGTCATGCATTTAAAGTTCATATTTAAACTTCCGAACAGGTCCAGTCTAAGGTGAACCTGAAGTACGACTCTTGGCACAAAGAAGTCCTCAGCAAGTTTGGCCAGATGCTCGGCCAGAACATGCAGGACTTTCACTCCCAGATCTCCAAGGTAATCCATAACATAAGACTCATGTTGGTTAAAAACTAGGGGTGTCATGGTTCATATCATTTTTCAGATCAGTAAAAAGGGAAAAATAAAAGCCTACAATAAATGTATTAAAAGCTGTGGTACACGTGTGTGCCAAATAGTGGCTAGTGATCCCTATGGATCCACTGCAACCCTAATATGAACAGAGGATCTTTGAAGCATTCTGCTTTTGTTCTGCTGTTTATGTTTTACTCAAAGTTCTCCCATTCTTCACCAGTCTCGTCAAGATCTGGAACAGCATTCTGTGGACACGGCAAGCACCTCCGATGCTGTTAATTTCATAACTTATGTCCAGACGCTAAAGCGAAAGATTAAACAGTTTGAGAAGAATGTGGAGGTAAGAAGTCAATTTATTTATTTTTTTTAATTTTTTTTTTGTTTTTTCTTTCAACAAAAAAGATGCCCATACTCCTCCTTTTTTGTATTCTCAGTTGTTCCGTAATGGACAGCGTTTACTGGAGAAGCAACGGTTCCAGTTCCCGCCCTCCTGGCTCTACATCGACAACATTGAAGGTGAATGGGGCGCTTTCAGTGACATAATGAAGCGCAAGGACACTGCTATCCAGCAACAGGTGGCCAACCTGCAGATGAAGATCGTCCAGGAGGACAAAGCTGTGGAGAACCGGACCACGGACCTCCTCAATGACTGGGAGAAGACCAAACCTGTTGCAGTAAGAAAAACCTGATTAAAGTGACGTTTAATTTAACCCACTTCTCGTTTACAGTTATAACATGTCACACATCAGATATTTTATAGATTATCTTGTGTTTTTTAAGGGTAACTTGCGCCCAGAAGAGGCTCTTCAGTCGTTGACGATCTATGAAGGCAACTTTGGCCGGCTGAAGGTTGAAAGAGAGAAGTGTGCTCGCGCCAAAGAGGCTCTGGAGCTCACAGATACTGGTCTGCTCAGTGGAAGTGAAGAGAGAGTGCAGGTAAATGTTAAACTTAATGTTTGTCTCAAATGTTCAAGGCTTTTGACAAGATCATCATTTTTTTTACTTGATGTGATTTGCAGGTGGCTCTGGAGGAGCTGCATGACCTGAAAGAGGTGTGGACTGAACTGGCAAAGGTCTGGGAGCAGATTGATCAAATGAAGGAACAGCCGTGGGTGTCTGTGCAGCCTCGCAAGGTGCAGAACCTACACTTATCACATATTTACCTCTATTATGTCATTTATACACTAACTATGGAGGTGTTTGTGTGCAGCTTCGTCAGAGTCTGGATGCTCTCCTGAACCAGCTGAAGAACTTCCAAGCCAGACTGAGACAATACGCTTCCTATGAGTTTGTCCAGAGGCTTCTCAAAGGATACTTAAAGGTCATTTTCTACATACATCATGAAGTTAAAGTCCCAAAAAGAATGTGCGGAAGACATTCATTCGGCCATTTCTTTTTCATTCTAGGTCAACATGTTGGTGATTGAGCTGAAATCAGAGGCCCTGAAGGATCGCCACTGGAAACAGCTGATGAAGCGGCTGCACGTGAACTGGGTGCTTTCAGAGCTGACCCTTGGACAGATTTGGGATGTTGATCTTCAGAAGAACGAGATGGTCGTGAAGGATGTTCTGCTGGTAGCCCAGGGAGAAATGGCTTTGGAGGAGTTCCTAAAACAGGTAAAAAAGAAAAATCTAAGATCTGAGCCTCATATTTTTGAAAAATAAAACTTTGTCGTTTACTGAGCTTTTTTTTTTTTTTTTAATGAATTTAGATCCGGGAAGTGTGGAACTCATATGAGCTGGACCTGGTGAACTATCAGAACAAATGCCGTCTCATCAGAGGCTGGGATGACCTGTTTAACAAAGTGAAGGAGCACATTAACAGTGTGTCTGCCATGAAGTTGTCTCCCTACTACAAGGTAAACATTTTTACATAGTTTGTTTATTGAAACAGCAAATTCATTCCATTTTCTTACAACAGCAGTTTTTATATTCTTATCGGTTTTTTTCTCCTCACACTTGCTCTTTTGCAGGTGTTTGAGGAAGACGCTCTGAGCTGGGAGGACAAACTGAATCGGATCATGGCTCTGTTTGACGTCTGGATTGATGTCCAGCGCCGCTGGGTGTACCTGGAAGGCATCTTCACAGGAAGTGCTGATATCAAGCATCTGCTACCAGTGGAAACTCAGAGATTCCAGAGGTAAACTCTCATCGCTTCTTTTACTGCACTCTGTAAAGTATTTCTATAAAAAAGTCCTACATTTAAATTATAAATTGATGCTTTTTTGTTTCTTAAAAACAACTTTTTATTTATTCATTCTACAGTATAAGCACCGAATTCTTGGCTCTCATGAAGAAAGTGACCAAGTCTCCTCTGGTGATGGACGTGCTGAACATTCAGGGGGTCCAGAGGTCTCTGGAGCGACTCGCTGATCTTTTGGGCAAAATCCAGAAAGCTCTTGGAGAGTACCTGGAAAGAGAGAGATCATCGTTCCCCAGGTAGGTAGAAGATTTGGATGTAAAGCCACCAGAATGTGGGGAATTTGCTTCATGGTAGGAGCGTAACGGATAATCTGATCACTAGCCACGGTTTGGCACACGTGTGTACCATGGACAACCCCACCCCCGCGCACACCTCGCGCTCGCATAATTTAAATAAATTGTACTTTCGCGTCAAATTCTTGTACATCGGCTTTGTTTGAACAAGCGCTAAAGTAGCTGCTTGGCGTTTCTCCAGAAGTCTGTTGACCTGTGTGTGTGAAGTACTTTGTGTTTCACTAGATATATGTTTTGAAGCTTTTCAAAAAAATAATTTTAGGCTTTTATCTTGTTTTTACAGTTTTTTTTTTTCTTTTTATTGATCAGAAAAATTATCCAAACCGCGAGTTTTGTGATCCGTTACACCCCTACTTTATGATTATTTTATTCGTGGTTCAGTGTCTACAAATCCTTAACAAATCTTAAAAGGTCCTAGATTGAATTTTACAAAAATAAGACCTTACAGTCTCACTCCAACTAATTTTTTTCTATTGTAAAATCCTTCCTGGTGGTCTTTGGAAGTATGACTATGCAGTTTTTAGCCAAAATCTAAAAGACGTTTTCTGCAGCTCATTAGAAATACGATTCTGAGTTTTGGGCAGGACTGTTGGTGTGGAAGTTAGCTCCGCTAATATCCCATAAAGCCTTTATTTAGACTCTCTCATGCTAGTTTACAGCTTCTCACAACGCCAAGCTAATATTAGCATAGGAAAACAACGGCATTCAATATTGGAGCTACCCAGCCGTACAGTTTTAAGGCAGATACCAGTTCTGACGAGAAAAATTAAGGCGCTAATAGAACTATTTGTTTGCAAGTGGATACTTCAGAAAAGGTTGGCTTTGGCACAATCAAGCATCCGGTTTTCATCTACTCCTGATTTGAATTGAGAAATGCTCAGAAACTCAGTTTTAATCATAAATTGTTTTATATAAGTACTCTACTATGAGAGAAATGGTACAAGAACATATTAAAAACACAAAAAAGGACCATCTTCATTGGAGTGGGTCTTTAAAAAGGATTAAATTCTCATGAATGGGTCTTAATTTTTTACTCGTTAATGCGACTTCCTGTCTCGAAAACAAAACATTTCCAGGAGGCATTATGTCATAACATCATGAACTGGTCTAAAGTCGTTTAACTTCAGGTTTTTATTCAACTCATTCTCGTTGGTACTAGAAAATGTGGAAAACTGGTTAGTGTGAATCCTTATGGAGGGAACAACACTGTTTGCCGGTATACATTCAAACTAGGCACAATGGTCACTATAGCATTAAATCACACATGTAGAGCAAGAAACAAAATATTCTGGCTGTTTATTTCATTTTTTCATATATACAGTCTTAAGTTAGATTTTATAAGGTCTTAAAAATCCTTTATTTATCTTCTCTTAATCAGTACTTGTGGTTGACATGCTATACTTGGAGCTACTCACTGATGCATCTGCGGTTACCGAGCAGCTTAATCACAAATCTTTCTTTTTTGTAGGTTTTATTTTGTGGGAGATGAGGACTTGCTTGAGATCATCGGCAACAGCAAGAATGTGGCCAAACTCCAGAAGCACTTCAAGAAGATGTTCGCTGGTGTGTCGAGCATCCTTCTGAACGAGGACAACACGGAGGTGCTGGGGATCTCCTCGCGTGAGGGAGAGGAGGTCCTCTATAAAACTCCCGTCTCCATTACGGAGCATCCAAAGATCAACGAGTGGCTGACGCTGGTGGAGAAGGAGATGAGAGTGACGCTGGCCAAACTGCTCGCCGAGTCTGTCAATGAGGTGACTTCTTTCAACAAGGGAACTGCCGTCGACCTGAGCCAGTACATCGAGTGGATTGATCGTTATCAGGTATTATTTGAAGGAAATTATTTTGCAGCTTTTGATGAAAATGTAAAATAATTGGACAAATTGCTAATGTTTCTCTGTTGTTCTGTTGACAGGCCCAGTTGGTGGTCCTTTCCACTCAGATTGCCTGGTCTGAGAACATCGAGTCTGCCCTGACGACCATCTCTGGTGGTGGAGACATGACACTCATGCAAGGGGTGCTGTCCAACGTGCAGGCCACTCTGAACGTGTTGGCTGACACTGTGCTGATGGAGCAGCCTCCACTTCGCAGGAGGAAACTGGAGCACCTGGTTAGAGGACTTTTATTTCATTTTATTTTATTCTTAATCCAAGCAAATAGATTCTCTAAAGTCGATCCTGCTTTTCGATCTTAGATCACCGAGCTGGTGCACCAGCGTGACGTGACCAGGACTCTCCTCAAGAACAAGATTGACAACCCCAAGTCCTTTGAGTGGCTCAGCCAAATGCGCTTCTACTTTGACCCCAAGCAGACGGAAGTCTTGCAGCAACTTTCCATTCAGATGGCTAATGCCAAGTTCAACTACGGCTTTGAGTACCTGGGAGTTCAGGACAAGCTTGTTCAGACCCCTCTGACAGACCGATGCTACCTCACCATGACCCAGGCTCTGGAGGCCCGCCTCGGCGGCTCACCATTTGGTATGCACATCAAGCACCCTAAATTTATTTTTTCAGTCAGTTTTTTTCTTAATAAAGTGGCAACTACTTTTTATTAAAACTTGTTTTTGTTGTTGTTTTCTAGGACCTGCTGGCACAGGAAAGACCGAGTCAGTGAAAGCGCTTGGTCACCAACTCGGCCGCTTCGTTCTGGTCTTCAACTGTGATGAAACCTTCGACTTCCAGGTGATTTCATTTGCACAAAACCCTATAATATGATGCATCAAAACTTTTGCTATCAATCATTTGACCTCATAACACGGGTCTACAACCTGTGGCACTGGAGCCACATTTGGCTCTTTTAGTCCTCCCTTGTGGCTCTGTGGTTAAAGAAAAATAAAAAGTAAAAATTTTAAAAAGTAAGCTAATCACAAGTTCATCTAGTACATTTTGACAGGATTTTGAGTGCTGTTTACCACAGAAAACCAATTTTAAGCAGAGCCAGAATTAAGGTGCACATTTTTTATTTTTGAACAAATTAAAAGATTTTAGGTGCATCTTAAGATTTGAAAAAAACAGTAAAGCTCTGATTTAATTTTGATTATTCAGATTTACAAATTTCTCTCTGAGATTCTCCACAAAAACTTAAGGAAACAGTTTTATTGATCCTTTGTTACATAATTTATTTATTTATTGTTTATTTGATAAGGACAACTACAAAAGAACATAGATCATTGCATTAGAACAATCTGATACTTGTATTACGGCGTTTATAGCTGTGGTTTATTTCCAACACCTGTCCTTAGTGGAGCTTTTACTGAAGAATTATTAAGCTGTGAAACGAAAATACAAAGACTAACACTCTAAAAACTGTAGAAATTCATTAACAACCATTAAAAATAAGTAGCAAAAAGGTAATAAGGTGTCTTATTTTAAAGGGAAGTTGTTAAAAGGCCTTTTTTCTTTTTATATTTATGTTTTATTAATGCCAAAAAGAAATCAATAGATCATTTGCATTTAGATTAAAAACAATAACATAAAAACAAATCATTGTCCTATTTTTCTTGAGGGTGTAGTTAGACTTAGTGGCTCCCACTGGGTTGTTGTTGTCTGTGAGAAATTGACCCGAATGGCTCATTAAATATTAAAAGTCGCAGATCCCTGGCATAACATCATGTTTTGTTGTCCTCTCCTTCAGGCCATGGGCCGCATCTTCGTAGGTCTCTGCCAGGTCGGAGCATGGGGCTGCTTTGACGAGTTTAACCGTCTGGAAGAGAGAATGTTGTCAGCCGTCTCACAGCAGGTCCAGTACATCCAGGTGGCCTTGAGGGAACACAGCAACCCCAACAGAGACAGGAGTATGTAGAATTAATGCACAACTGTTTTTTTTCTTGAGGATGTACCCATTCAAAGTCCCCCTATGACAATTTTTTTGTTTTGTTTTGAAGAATGTTCCCAGTAGTGTTTTTAGATATGATTATGAAGCTTTTAACCAAAACTCTTCAATCTAAATGTTTCTAAAATCCATATTTTGTGTATCTTAAGCCACTGTCTTCTCTACGTGGGTGTGGCTATTGGTGCTGAGCTGAGTAGCCCCGCCCTTGAGTGTTTTCAAAATAATTTAAAGAAAATGAATCTCAAAATTAAATTTTTGCGTATTTCTTTATTCAAGTCGTGATGAAAAATTGCTGTTTGAAAAAGATCATATTTGTGTGGGTTACAAGAAGCTCCCTGCTCCGCTCAATTCTGAATGTAGTGGAGCAGGGAGCTTGGCTTGCCCTTGTGACTTCTACATCGCACTTCAAAGCATTTTCCAACAGCAGTTTTTATTCTGATTCTCAACCATTTGAGTAAAGAACACATTAATGCAATTTTGAGCTTTAAATACGACTTTCATCATGACAAAAATGTCACAAGAACATGTTAGAAACACTATAAAAAAATCAGCAAAATGTTAACATTTCAAGTTTTATAAATAGTTTCAGCCTAAAGGGAATCAATTTGACAGTTAATTTTTTGGTATAGATGGAAAATTCTTGGTTTGCAAATAATTCAGTGTATTAGTATGTACGTATGTATTTATACGACTCTGTTAGTGTTTCTTTTAACCATAAAATATGACTTATTCATAACAAAGCTTGTTAACTTCTTTTTTTATATTTCTACATTAAGTGTTTTGTCAATGTTTCAGGTGTTCCAGTCACTACAGAACTCCTGAACAAGCAGGTGAAGGTCAGCCCAGACATGGCCATCTTCATCACCATGAACCCTGGCTACGCCGGTCGCTCCAACCTGCCTGACAACCTGAAGAAGCTCTTCCGCAGCTTGGCCATGACAAAGCCCGACCGTCAGCTCATCGCTCAAGTCATGCTCTACTCTCAGGGTTTCCGAAGTGCCGAGATCCTCGCCAAGAAGATCGTTCCCTTCTTCAAGTGTGTATTTCACTCGTCTCACGTAATCCAAAGTAGCCGTTTCCCTTCTGTTAAATGCATTTCCTTTTATTTCAGGCTGTGTGATGAGCAGTTGTCATCCCAGAGCCATTATGACTTCGGTCTCCGAGCTCTGAAGAGCGTGCTGATCAGTGCTGGCAACGTTAAGCGTGAACGCATCCAGAAGATCAAGAGGGAGAAGCTGAAGCGTGGAGAGGATGTTGACGAGAATGAGATCGCAGAGAACCTGCCCGAGCAGGAGGTATAAAACTGAGGCATACATTTAACAACATTCTTTAGTTTTTCTTTAACTAACTTGATTTCTGTCTTTAGATTCTGATCCAAAGCGTGTGTGAGACCATGGTCCCCAAGCTGGTGGCTGAAGACATCCCTCTGCTCTTCAGCCTGCTGTCAGACGTCTTCCCTGGAGTTCAGTACCATCGTGGGGAGATGACGGCTCTGAGGGAGGAGCTGAAAAAGGTCTGCGCAGAGATGTACCTCACCTACGGAGACGGTGACGACGTCGGTAGCATGTGGGTGGAGAAGGTATGACGATTGATGTGTTAATAACTCTTTTTTTTTTTTGTGCGCCAGATCTAAAGCAAAATCTTTTTTATGTTGTAGGTGCTTCAGCTGTATCAGATCACGCAGATCAATCACGGTCTGATGATGGTGGGTCCTTCAGGCAGCGGAAAGACCATGGCATGGAGGGTGCTTCTCAAAGCTCTAGAGCGACTGGAAGGCTTGGAGGGCGTGGCCCACATTATTGACCCCAAAGCCATCAGTAAAGACCACCTGTACGGTACTCTGGACCCCAACACTCGAGAGTGGACTGATGGCCTGTTCACACACGTCCTCAGGAAGTAAGTTAGCTTTGTTCATTCAGAAAAAAAAACGAACTAAGCAAACTTAAACTAAGTTACACTTAACTTGTGATGTCAGGATCATCGACAATGTTCGAGGTGAACTCCAGAAACGTCAGTGGATCATTTTTGATGGAGACGTCGACCCAGAATGGGTTGAGAATCTCAACTCTGTGTTGGATGACAACAAGCTGCTCACCCTACCGAACGGAGAGCGTCTCAGCTTACCTCCTAATGTGAGTCATTCACAAACAAGCACTTTAGTACATCCTGAGAAAGTAATCAGGTGATGTTCTATGGGTGTATTCAGAATGGACACATTTGGTTAGCGTAAAATGAACCAGATAATCTGGGATTTTTAGTCTGAATACAGCCAAGCAGACCCTGACCATGACCTGCTATCTGACCCATCTTACAAGGTGGTCTCAGTTTGTTTCCAATTGGACTGAGCTTTGTTTATTGTTGTTTATGTTATGTTTTGTTTATGATACACATTGCTTCTCACTGTTTTCCCAACAATCTATATGTCATCAACACTTATCAGTGTACCTTCATATCCGGCGTCTCCTCAGTACTGCTCAGTATTTAGTTGCTAACGTCCTCGAGTTAAAGCACACACAAGACGTCTTGCCAGTGACCGTCTTGCAGCCTCTGCCTTACAAAAGTAACAAGTAAAAATTGTTGTTCCTGACGTTCAAAGCTGGCAAGTTTTATTAAGTTGACTATCCCGACAATGATTTTAAAGCTCTGCACCTCTGACTTTCTCTTGTTTTTTTGACCCACCTCGTGATTCCTGCCCAGTGACTGAAGAGATCTTTGATCATGAGATTCTGTTTACAGAAATCACAGAAAAACAGAAATCTCCAGTAGATGTCAGTCTGAATACAGACCAAACGAAATCTTCAGAATTCAATCCAGATCAATCAAACTGATACTTTCCCTGTCTGAATACACCCTAACACGTACCTCGACTTGTTTGTCTAGGTGCGTGTGATGTTTGAAGTCCAGGACCTGAAGTACGCCACTCTGGCCACAGTGTCTCGCTGCGGCATGGTTTGGTTCAGCGAGGATGTTCTCAGCACAGACATGATTTTCAACAACTTCCTGGCTCGGATTCGCAGCATCCCGTTGGATGAAGGAGAGGACGAAGCCCATCGTAAGAGAACGGGCACTGAGGATGAGGAGGAGGCGGCTTCACCGATGCTGCAGGTAGTTTCACTTCAGAAGGAAGATGCTGAAACGCTTGTAGATCATTATACCTTTAATTTACTCTGCTTTGTGCTGAAAACTAGATCCAGAGAGATGCTGCAGGAATCCTGCAGCCATACTTCACCTCGACAGGCCTCGTCATTAAAGCTTTGGAGCACGCCTCCAAGATGGAGCACATAATGGATTTCACCCGCCTGCGCTGCCTGGGCTCACTGTTCTCAATGCTGCACCAGGCCTGCCGCAACGTGGCTCTTTACAACAACAACCATCCGGACTTCCCCATGCCCATCGACCAGCTAGAGAAGTACATGCAGGTAATTATTCTTGTTTTTTGACATGAACTTCCATTAAATTTGTATGTGTTTTTATATTAAACTACAACAATCTTCTGCAGAAATACCTGATCTACGCCGTGCTCTGGTCCTTCTCTGGAGATGGACGTTTGAAGATGAGGGCGGAGCTTGGAGAATACATCCGTCGCATCACCACTGTGCCACTTCCCACTGCTCCAAACGTGCCCATCATTGACTACGAGGTACACTAAATTAACGTTTTTGCATCAATCATCTCTAAAGAAACTCTTGTATTTTAAAAATAATTATGATCTGTTTTTATATAGGTGTGCATCTCAGGAGAGTGGCAGTCCTGGCAGGGCAAGGTGCCCCAGATTGAGGTGGAGACCCACAAGGTGGCCTCCCCGGATGTTGTGGTTCCAACTTTGGACACCGTCCGCCATGAAGCTTTGCTCTACACCTGGCTAGCAGAACACAAACCCCTGGTGCTGTGTGGCCCTCCTGGTTCTGGAAAGACCATGACTCTGTTCAGCGCCCTCAGAGCCTTGCCTGACATGGAGGTGAGCCGACTATCTGCTGGTATTCAGACATAAAACCAAATGGTCTCAAGTGTTTTCTCCGATTGTTTTCTTGTCATATAAGCTTTGGTTGTTCGTTGCATATCTTGTGTAACGATTCATAACCTCGACCGCTGCTTTCCATCAGGTTGTTGGTCTGAACTTCTCCAGCGCTACCACTCCAGAACTGCTCCTCAAGACTTTCGACCACTACTGCGAGTACCGCCGCACCCCCAATGGTGTTGTGCTCGCCCCAGTCCAGCTGGGCAAGTGGCTGGTGCTGTTCTGTGATGAGATCAATCTGCCAGACATGGACAAGTACGGCACACAGAGGGTGATCTCTTTCCTCAGACAGGTATGAGGCAATCTCCAAAATACACCCACCTTCTTCTTTTGGTTTAGGAAGAGATGTCGATTTCAGCAAAATCTTTAAATATTTGTGTTATTCCATGTAGATGGTTGAACATGGAGGCTTCTATCGCACCTCAGACCAGACTTGGGTGAAACTGGAGAGGATCCAGTTTGTTGGTGCCTGTAATCCTCCCACTGATCCTGGTAGAAAGCCACTCACTCATAGGTATGTACAAATTTGGTCTTACATTTGACCTAATCAGTCACATTTTTTAAACTGTTTTTTTTTTCTCATTTATTTTTGATTGTTATCCCTTAAAAATGTATGGAGTCCAGCTGGACAACAAACTCCTTTGGAAAAATCACATTGATGTAGTCTTCAATAAAATTACAAAATCTCTGGGCATCTTAAGAAGAAAAAAAAATATAGTGATTTTTATCATTGTATTATTTTTCAGATTTTTTTTCCTTGTATTCCTATGTTCTCTTTATATGTGTAAATACATAAATCAAATCAATCCTCTCACCAGGTTCCTGCGCCACGTTCCTGTAGTCTACGTGGACTATCCAGGTCCAGCTTCTCTTACACAGATTTATGGGACCTTCAATCGAGCCATGTTGCGCCTCATCCCATCCCTCCGGACCTACGCTGAACCTCTTACTGCTGCGATGGTGGAGTTCTACACCATGTCACAGGTACAAAAGATGGCTCTGTAAAAAGCTTGAGCTTCATGGCCTTTCAAGTTCTAATGAGACCCATTTATCCATGTTTTCACATCAGGAGCGCTTCACTCAAGACACTCAGCCTCATTATATCTACTCGCCAAGAGAGATGACCCGATGGGTGAGGGGCATTTTCGAGGCTCTTCGACCCCTTGAGACCCTGCCTGTGGAGGGGCTGATCCGCATCTGGGCCCACGAGGCTCTTCGTCTCTTCCAGGATAGGTCTGCTAGCATTTCTGTCGGATCTTTTTGTGAGTTCTTTCTATTTGGATTTTTTTCTTAAATGTACCCATGTGTGTTCTGTTGATTTTAGGCTTGTAGGCGATGAAGAGAGAAGGTGGACGGATGAAAACATTGACATGGTCGCTCTCAAACACTTTCCCAACATTGACAAGGAGAAGGCTCTCAACAGGCCCATTCTCTACAGCAACTGGCTCTCCAAGGTTTGTGCTTCAATTCTGAATGACAAGAATTTACCTGAAGACTTCTATTAGTCGAGTTAAATGTTTGCGTTTTGTGAAACAGGACTACATCCCAGTGGAACAGGAGGAACTGAGGGATTACGTCAAGGCCCGTCTAAAGGTTTTCTATGAGGAAGAACTGGACGTTCCTCTGGTTCTCTTCAACGAGGTGCTGGACCATGTCCTCAGAATCGATCGGTAGGTAGTCTCTGTAAAGCAGTCCTGTCCATGTCATACCTTATATGTTTAATTAACGAAAGTTCTTATGTTTTTATAGAATTTTCCGTCAGCCTCAAGGCCATCTGTTGCTGATTGGCGTAAGCGGAGCAGGAAAGACCACGCTCTCTCGCTTTGTAGCCTGGATGAATGGATTGAGTGTCTACCAGATCAAGGTAGGTCCATCAGTATTTATTTTATTAGAGTATACCGGTAGACTTTCTGTTTTAACTTGTTCGTTTGTTTCAGGTGCACAGAAAGTACACAGGGGAGGACTTTGATGAGGATCTGCGGACAGTTTTGCGTCGCTCAGGATGCAAAAATGAGAAGATTGCCTTCATCATGGATGAGTCCAACGTGCTCGACTCTGGATTCCTCGAGAGAATGAACACACTATTGGCCAATGGAGAGGTAGAAATGCTTCTTTCATTTCTTAAAAACCCACACTGATGAAAATTGTGTTTTGTGGCATTTTTTTCTAAGAAAAATGTTAGATTTTTGGCCTCATAATTATAAATATAAGATCACTAATAATGCTTTTTTTTTAAAAATAACTAAAAGATGATCAGTGTGCCTTAAAACATTTGTCGTCTCTGTTATCCAGACTGCCTTTCACCAACTACTTTTAGGCATAATTTCCTGTTTTTTTTATGCTAATGTGACCTGTTTTTTTTTTAAAGGTTCCTGGCTTGTTTGAAGGAGACGAGTATGCCACTCTGATGACACAGTGTAAGGAGGGAGCACAGAAAGAGGGCCTGATGCTTGACACACCTGAAGAGCTTTACAAGTGGTTCACAAGCCAAGTTATCAGAAACCTTCATGTGGTTTTCACCATGAATCCCTCCTCTGAGGGCCTGAAGGACAGGGCGGCCACATCTCCTGCCCTCTTCAACAGGTAAAGACCAACATTTTTTTTTTTTTTTTAAAGGGGGGAAACTAAAGTTCACTGATATTCTGTTTTGTTTAAAGGTGTGTGTTGAACTGGTTTGGAGACTGGTCTACGGAGGCCCTCTATCAGGTTGGCAAAGAGTTCACCAGCAAGATGGATCTGGAGAAGCCCAACTACAAGGTCCCAGATTACATGCCCATCGTTTATGACAAACTTCCTCAGCCTCCGTCTCACCGCGAGGCTATTGTCAACGGCTGTGTGTTCGTTCATCAGACTCTTCACCAGGTCTGGAAGACATTTCTGGGATTACAGTTTTATTCCTTTATCAGTATTTTAGTTTTCATGGTCCCAAAAAAAATTTATTTGTCTGGAGTGTATCTGTATGAAGGGCAAATAATAATACATTTTGACGTATTGATTGGGTTGGTAGTTGATTTTATTTATATAACTTTTTGGGTAATCTTAATGACTCCATCTTTCAGGCAAATAACCGTCTGGCCAAGCGTGGCGGTCACACGATGGCAATCACGCCACGCCACTACCTAGATTTTATCAACCAGTATGCCAACCTCTTCAATGAGAAACGCAGTGAGCTGGAGGAGCAGCAAATGCACCTTAATGTTGGTCTTCGCAAGATTAAAGAGACTGTTGATCAGGTAAATTATTATTATTATTGTTGTAGGCGATATAAAACTATCACTTCACTTCTAAATAATTCTGTTCTTTTATCCAGGTTGAAGAACTTCGTCGCGATCTGAGAATCAAGAGCCAGGAGTTGGAGGCAAAGAACGCGGCCGCGAATGACAAGCTGAAGAAGATGGTCAAAGACCAGCAGGAAGCTGAGAAGAAGAAGGTAAAATGGCAGAAATATGATGAAAAATGAAATAACTCTCTCTGGACGGGAAGTTAAAATGCCTCTTAATCATTTTGATTGCAGGTGATGAGCCAGGAGATCCAGGAAGCTGTGTACAAGCAGCAGGAGGTGATCAAAGACAAACAGCTGAGAGTCAAACAGGACCTGGACCAGGTGGAACCTGCTGTTATTGAAGCTCAGAATGGTACAGCGCTCCTTTACATTCACTTTATCCCTTTTACTAAAGCTAACTTTTATTCTTAAACATTAGTTCTCTTTGTATACAGTTAACAATAAGTGTTAATGTCATAACCCACATTCGCTTGATGTTGATAGCTGTTAAGTCTATTAAGAAGCAGCACCTGGTGGAGGTCCGCTCCATGGCCAATCCACCTGCAGCTGTCAAGCTGGCCCTGGAGTCCATTTGCTTGCTTTTGGGCGAGAGCACAACGGACTGGAAGCAGATTCGCTCCATCATTATGAGGGAGAATTTCATCCCCACCATTGTTAACTTCTCTGCTGAAGAAATCAGGTGAACCAACTGTTGTGTAGTTGATCACTGAAGACCTCTCTCTCTCTTTCTCTCTATCATTTTCCTCTTTTCCCCTCTCTGGGACTGTTTTTAAATCTTGCCTCTTGAACAACTCTTCCTTTTAAAACTCACCCCTCCGTCTTTTAAAAAAGCTGTGAGCTCTATTAGGAGGCAGAACCTTGTGGAAGTGCGGGCAATGACGAATCCTCCAGCCGCGGTCAAACTGGCCTTGGAGTCTATCTGCCTTTTGCTGGGCGAGGAGACCACTGACTGGAAAAAAATCAGACAAGTTATTATCAGGGATAATTTCATCACCAGCATAGTCAACTTTTCTTCTGAGGAAATGAGGTATAAGTATCAAAATTGTAGTTTTGTCTTGATCAAAGAGCTCAAATTACATCCAATCAATGGAGGATTTGCCTGGTTAAAGTTCAAGTCCCATTAACTGTCACACAGATGTGAGACATTTGTGCTCCGCTTTTAACCCATCCCTTGAGGGAGGGGCGAGCTGCAGACACAACCGCCATTTTGGTATGGTCCATTGGGGATTGGGTCCATTTTTAGAGTCTTTGGTATGATTCGACCTGGATTTGAACTCATGACCCTCCAGTCTCTGGGCAGACACTCTACCACAAGGCCACTGAGCTGATTAGGAGTTGATTCGCATTGACCCACACTAATGTAAATATTTGTTGTTAAACAGATTTTTTTTTTTAGTTAAACTTTGTGAATTATCCAACAAAAGAAGTTACAGTTTTGCTCAAACGTTTTCATACTTTGGAAAAAAATATGATTTATTGGAGATTTTTCATTGAATATGAATGATAACACGATACTTTTTAAGTTTCTGTTGTCATCGTGATTTGAAAAGAGTCAACACTGATGTTTAACAATAAATGACCTAATTCACCCAATAATATTCTCCGTAAAATAGCCTGCAATTCATTATTTCTTTTAGGGTTTGTAAACTTATGAGCACAGCTGTATCTAATTTCATTTGGTTTTATCCTTTTCTTCTTGTCTGAAATGTTTTGCTAACATTTTACTTCACTAAAACCATTTTACAATCTTCATTTTAGTGACTCCATTCGTGAGAAAATGAAGAAGAACTACATGTCCAACCCAAGCTACAACTATGATCAAGTCAATAGGGCATCCCTAGCTTGTGGACCAATGGTGAAATGGGCGATTGCTCAGGTATGCCAGAGAAATTACCCAGAAAATGAAGACGAAGCTTGAAATGTGCTCTAACATTTATCCTGATCTCTTTCAGCTCAACTATGCCGACATGCTGAAGCGTGTGGAGCCTCTGCGTAATGAACTACAGAAGCTGGAGGATGATGCTAAAGACAACAAGACCAAAGCAGAGGAGGTGGAGCAGATGATCAGAGACCTGGAGGCTAGCATCGCTCGCTACAAGGAGGAGTACGCCGTCCTCATCTCAGAAGCTCAGGCCATCAAGGCTGATCTGGCTGCTGTTGAGGCCAAGGTAAGTGGACTCCAGGTCTGCCCTGAATGACTGACAAAAACAATAATTTAACCCTCTGATTGTGTTCTACACTCAGGTGAATCGCAGCACAGCCCTGCTGAAGAGTCTGTCCGCTGAAAGGGACCGCTGGGAGAAGACTAGCGAGACCTTCAAAAACCAGATGTCTACTATTGCTGGAGACTGTCTGCTCTCTGCGGCGTTCATCACTTACGCCGGATACTTTGAACAACAGATGAGACAGAATTTGTTCACAACTTGGTCTCATCACCTGCAGCAGGCCAACATTCAGGTATTTGAATGTTATAAACATCTAAAATAAACGTCAACCTTAACCCATAAGAACCCAGAATCATTTTTCCTTAAAAAAATTATATGGAATACCCCACAAATCAAGTGAACCACATTTCTGATATTTATCTGTTACACTGATGTCACCATGGGTTCTTATGGATTTAGAGAACTTCTATTACTTTCTATTTTAACAAATCTTCTAAAAAGATATGTATTGTATTAGTTTATTTGACAGGGGACTTCGTACATTAAAAAGCATCTCTGCTAATATATCAAAGTTAGCCAAAAAGCTATTTTTCATCTGTTGTCTTTGGACAGCTGGTAAATTTGTTTCCCTAAAAGCAAGGTTAAAATACAGTGATATCAATAAAGGAAATTTGATGTTGCACTTTGTTGGTCATTTAAATGTTTAGAAATGTATTTCCTAATTTTTTGCTGCCTTTTTTCTTCCTCAGTTCCGTACTGATATTGCAAGAACCGAGTACCTTTCCAACGCAGACGAGAGGCTCCGCTGGCAGGCCAACTCCCTCCCAGCAGATGACCTCTGCACTGAAAACGCCATCATGCTCAAGCGGTTCAACAGGTCAGTTTGTGTTTCCTTACGAGAAATCGGTTCTATGGATTTATTGCTTCTTAAGTTAAATTTCCTTTATTTTTTTTATTTAGGTACCCACTGATCATTGATCCATCAGGCCAAGCTACTGAATTCATAATGAATGAATACAAGGAACGCAAGATCACCAGAACCAGCTTCCTGGATGATTCCTTCAGGAAGAACCTGGAGAGTGCTCTTCGTTTTGGAAACCCACTGCTTGTCCAGGTGGGAGCAGCTACAGTGCAGCAGCTGTCTTTATTGTGAGCTTGATTTCACAGATACAGTGCAGATTTATTAAAAATGTGTTACTTTCTAAGGATGTGGAAAGCTACGACCCCATTCTGAACCCAGTGCTAAACAGAGAAGTCCGCAGAACTGGAGGGCGTGTCCTCATCACTCTCGGAGATCAGGATATTGACCTGTCGCCTTCCTTTGTTATCTTCCTCTCCACGCGTGACCCAACGGTAAACCGATGGTTGGACTCAGCTTTAAGCTCCTTTTTTTAGTCAAAAAGCCAATATTTAATACCTGATTCTTGGTTCTTTGTTTTCAGGTTGAATTCCCACCAGATCTGTGCTCTCGTGTTACATTTGTGAACTTCACAGTGACTCGTAGCAGCCTTCAGAGCCAGTGTCTCAACGAGGTCCTCAAGGCTGAGAGACCTGACGTGGATGAAAAACGATCTGATCTCCTCAAACTGCAGGGTAAGATCGACTGATGTTGATGAGTTTGGTGAAACCACTGAGTTATATTGCTAAAGACGCTACACTAGCCATTTTACCATTGTCCGAGATACGCAAGGACCGACGCCATATTGGATAGGGCAATAAACAATGAGACATGGCTGAGCAGATGCAGTAAAATTACCAAAAATGCTTAATTTTAGTCTAATTTTAAAAGGAAAAAACTCTGATCATCACAAAAATAAGCTTTAGGTCGTGGTATTAATGTTTTTTGTACAAAGTCCAACAGATAAATGACATTTCAAGCTTTTCTATAAATACATAGGTTATTTATAAAAAAAATTAATACATATCTTCCTAAAATGTTTTCTTTAAGTTCTTCTTTATCAGCTGATAACAATAATTTACTTGTGAAAAGTTGCATTCTTGTTTTTCCAGCTCTGTTTGTGCAATTGTAGCAAAGCAGTAAACAGACATATAGCCCCATCCAATATGGCGTCTAACTTTGCGCCTACATATTTAATTAGGTGAAACTGTAATCATTAAATGACTTCCTGCCACTTCCAGGTGAGTTCCAGTTGCGCCTTCGTCAGCTGGAAAAATCTCTCCTGCAAGCCCTAAATGAGGTCAAGGGTCGCATCCTTGACGACGACACGATTATCACCACACTGGAGAACCTTAAGAAGGAGGCAGCGGAGGTGACCAGGAAAGTGGAGGAGACAGATATAGTCATGGCTGAGGTGGAGGCGGTGTCGCAGCAATACCTGTCGCTGTCTTCCGCCTGCAGCAGCATCTACTTCACCATGGAGGCCCTCAACCAGGTCTGAACATGCTAGAATGTTTGGTCTTTGAGTCCTTTTGTAGAGGGAAAAAAATAAACTGTTGTTTGGCTTTTCAGATGCACTTCCTATACCAGTACTCGCTGCACTTTTTCCTGGACACATACCACACAGTGCTGTACGAAAACGCCAATCTTAAGGGCATCAGCGACCACTCGCAGAGACTTGCTGTCATCACCAAGGATCTTTTCCAGGTTTGAATGACAGCTTTTTTAAAAATCATGTTCTTAAAGTCCCCAACCTTTTTCAAACAGACTGGTTTAATGTCAGACTTATTTTGTATTTTTTTTTTAGCTTTCAGTATTTTTTAAGCTAATCTTCATCTTTAAAATAACTATTTGTTCACTAAATTTTCTGCAGGAACCATCAAAATGTGATGTAGATTTTCCCCTAAACCATAACTGTCAAAGCAGAAGACACAATATCAGACACTAATATGATCCTTTCAAATAGATTTGGTTTTTGCTAGCTTGAGGTTTTAAAATTTAGCAGTTTAAGAAAGTAGCAGATGGATTTTCAACAACTTTACACATCCCAAGAATGAGCTGGATGTGGGGGGGGGGGGTCTAGTTGTTTTCCAAAAATAAAACTTCACTCAGAATTAAATTATAAGCAAAATGGAAAAAAAAATGTGGGGTATTTTTTGTTTGTTTGTTTTTCCTCCCTGCACCAACTGTCCCACAGACTGGTACCAGTCTCCAGCTCTGGGGTTGGGAACCACTTCTTTCTAAGACAGACAGCAAACATTATCATGTCTCTTGTTTGGCTCCAGGTGGCGTTCAACAGAGTGGCCCGAGGTATGCTGCACCAGGACCACATTACCTTCGCCATGCTGCTGGCGAAGATCAGCCTAAAGGGCATGACCAGGTAAAATACAAACATTAATAAAGAACCAGGAGTGTCCAACTATCGGGTTAAACACAAATAATAAATTGCAAATTGTTGATTACCTGGATCAAGTGTGCTTGGCAAATAAGAAGCTTCAATTGCTGTTTGGTTGAAAAACATGTAGGATACCGGCCCTGGAGGCCTGGATATGGGAAGTCTGTCTCAAATTGTTTTTATGTGTTAATTTAGAATTTTATTTTTTTTTTTTTCTCCCTTGATGGTGTAAGGGTTGGAAGTCACAAAACCATTTTTTTGTTATATTTCAATCATTTACTTTACCAGAATTTAAATAAAAATATCTCAAAATGAGACTTTTCACAGCAATTATTTGGTTTGTTTAAAAATAGATACATTTTGGCAGGTTATAGATCACATGACACTATCCCAAGCAATCAGTTTTATTGCATGCTACTATAATATTTTGTTCTCCTTATTTTTGCAGTGAGCCATCATACGATGCTGAATTCCAGCACTTCCTGCGTGGCAAAGAGATCGTTCTGACGGGAACGGTGCTGCCCAAAGTCAAAGGTCTCACTTCTGATCAGTGTGAGGCGATGGTCCGACTCAGCCGCCTGCCTGCTTTTAAGGACCTTGTGGCCAAAGTTGAGGCTGACGAGGTGCGGGTGACTTCAAAATGATGAGACTTCCAGTTAGTGCATAAACTCTAATTCTAACCTTTCTTTTTTTAGCAATTCTTCATGTGGATTGAGAGCAACACTCCAGACCTGGCAGTTCCTTACCTGTGGTCTGAGGAAAAGCCGTCAAGTGAGTTTAGGAACTATTGCTGTGAATGCATTATGTTATAACCAAAGAATGACAAATTGTGAATCTGTCTCTGCAGCTACTGTTGGTCAAGCCGTACACCAACTGCTGCTGATCCAGGCTTTCCGTCCGGACCGCCTGCTGGCCATGTCGCACATCTTTGTCTCCAAGGTCCTGGGAGAGACTTTCATGAACATCATCGAGCAGCCTCTGGACCTGGCTAACATTGTGGACAGTGAGGTACTGTTAAAGGCTTCTTCAGTCTGATTACTGATCTGCAGCTCAGTTTTATGCTGCTAACATCCATGGTCTTGTTTGTAGGTGAAGCCCAGCACTCCGGTGTTGATGTGTTCTGTTCCTGGTTATGACGCCAGCGGTCTGGTCAGAGATTTGGCTGCCGAGCAGAACAAACAGATTACATCCATTTCTATTGGTAAGAAATAATCTTTTTTGACACCTAAAAAAACACTGAGAAAAATCCAAAAACTCAAATGTTTTCATATGTTTCCTGTCAACAGGTTCAGCTGAAGGATTCAATAAAGCTGACAGAGACATCAATACTGCTGTCAAATCTGGCAGGTGAGGTTTCCCGTTGGATTTTTATTCTCTCTTCTCTTCCTTCAGATTCATCTGTTAATCAGACTTCTTGTTTTCCAGGTGGGTGATGCTGGAGAATGTCCACCTGGCTCCAGGTTGGCTGATGCAGCTGGAGAAGAAGCTTCACTCGATGCAGCCTCACGCCAGCTTCAGGCTCTTCCTCACAATGGAGATCAATCCAAAGGTAAAACACTTCACTTATCAACATTTTTATTATCCTAAAAAAAAAATAAAAAACAACATTTACTCTTCCCGTTTCTTTAAACGTTGTATTTTCCTGAAAGGTGCCCGTGAATCTGCTTCGTGCCGGTCGAATCTTCGTCTTTGAGCCTCCTCCTGGTGTCAAGGCCAACATGCTCAGGACTTTCAGTAGCATCCCCGTGGCTCGCATGTGCAAGGTTATGAGACCTCTACATGCAATAAAAGCTAAACTGAAATTCAGTCAGATTATTTATATAGATTATCTTTTTCCTCACGTTTCTGTAGGCTCCCAATGAGCGCGCCCGTCTTTACTTCCTGCTGGCCTGGTTCCACGCAGTCATTCAGGAGCGCCTGCGGTACGCGCCACTCGGTTGGTCCAAGAAGTACGAGTTTGGAGAGTCGGACCTGCGCTCTGCTTGTGACACCATTGACACCTGGTTGGACGACACAGCCAAGGTTGGGGATGACTGCAGAAATATCTGTCATGACTTTAAAAGTAAACTACCACTAAAATGGTTGTTTTCCAACTTTTTACTCATGAACGCCACAGGGTCGTCAGAACATCGCACCAGACAAGATACCCTGGGCAGCTCTGAAGACCCTGATGGCTCAGTCCATCTACGGGGGTCGCATCGACAACGAGTTTGACCAGCGGCTGCTCATCACCTTCCTGGATCGCATCTTCACGAAGGGAAGCTTCGACAGCGAGTTCAAACTGGCTGTAAAGGTGGATGGGCACAAAGACATTAAGATGCCTGATGGCATTCGGTCGGTAGTGGTCCACTTCTTAATTCATACGTTTTATAATGATTCAGCACTAAAAATTTGATTTTTTTTTTTTTTTTCCTCTACAGTCGTGAGGAGTTCATGCACTGGGTGGAGATGCTTCCTGACACTCAGACTCCATCTTGGCTGGGGCTGCCGAGCAACGCTGAGAAGGTTTTGCTGACCACTCAGGGTATGTTGGAGCCGGCGATATCGGTCTAATCAGATCTTCTAAATTTAAAAAGCTTCAATTAATCCTAAAGGCAATAAATTTGATGGTCATCAGATTTAGAAGTGAGCTTTAAACTAGTGCTGTCACACGATTATTTTAATTAATCTTTACTTGTAAATAATTATTCTTAATTTTAGTTGCAAATATTTTTTTACCTATAAAATTGTTGTAAAAAGCCTCATTTTGGGTGTGGGACTGTAAAAGTGCCATAACAGGTTATACTTTACCATAACAGACTTCCAAATTTACTTTTACTTCACCAAAGGGGATTTTTTTTTCCTCCTAAATCTTAACAATTTTGAAAAAATACATCAATCACTTTTCGCACAGAGGTGTCCCAATAAAGTGTTTAGTGGTGCAAAATTAGAAAATCAAATACCTTCATTAATTTTGCTTAGTTATGACATATTCCAGATAAATTACTTTAAAAGTCCCATTCTAATGTTTATTAAATGTAAAATATATTTTATTTGTAATTCAGAAAATTTAGGATATTGAAGTTGATGTTTTCATTTCAAATTGAAGATAAATGTTGGCGATTTTTAAGGATAAAAGTTGTTTGAGAGTCTTATAAGACAGTATTAATAATATAAAAGTATGTGTGTCTTTTAGCCACAACACCTAAAATAAAAGCAGGTTTGAAGAGGACTTAACAGTTACACATGTAAATCTTAATTAATATTTTACAAGTTTATGAGTTATGTTGAAAGTATTTGGAAAAAAGAAGAGACGTGGAAACTTTTGTAAAAGGTTTTAAAAGTCTTAAATTTGTTTTCTTTTGGCCACCATTTTTTTTTTTTCCTTTTTCTAGTCATTTATTCACTCATCTCTAACGTATTAACTGTCTTTATTCCAGCATCTTAGATCTTTCTCGGTCTGGTCAATGACGAGATCTTTTCATCTGCTTTGGTCAGAAAACTGCAGTAACAAAGAACACGTTAAGAGCCTTCCTCAGCTTTTGCTCATCCTCTCATCTCTACAAGTATTAATCATCAACATGGTGCAGTTTAGCCCTGCCTGTAACGATGTATTTTAAGTCTTCTTTAAAGGATGGGTGTGTTTACCCTCACCCTCCAGCAGCTGTATTTCACAGCCATCATGTTGCTTCGCTACGACTCCCTCCCACTCCCAGATTAGGGTTTTTAAACATCCCACATTCCTATTCCCCCTCAGCTCTCCTTCCATCCACGTTTGAGTTTTATCCTCACTCCCATCCACTGATATTTGCATCCTCCCCAGGATTGTGTCCCGCAACTCCTCCCCTCAATCCTTCCTTCAGCTCCCCTTTAAACCTGACTCCTCATTTTGGGTTTTTGTTTTAGGAACAGAATCAGAAAATTGTTTTATCCTCCTGGTGATTTTGTTGTTTATAATTATTGCCTGTTGCCCTGTATGTGTTTTTACTTTAAAACCCTCTACTAATTTTTCATGCAATACTTTTGTTTACAAACCCTGGAGGTAAGTGGTTTGTTTCTGTTCCACAATTAATTTCTTCTTACCCCTACCCCCCCCAACGCGGCCTTGTCTTTCACTCCTCCACCACCCCCCCTCTCTGCACACCTCTCTGCTGGGCTGCACAGGCACTGACATGATGGGTAAGATGCTGAAAATGCAGATGTTGGAGGATGAGGATGACCTCGCCTACGAGACGGAGAAGAAGGAGCGCACCTCCTCCACGTCCGACGCCCAGCCGGCCTGGATGAGGACCCTCCACACCACCGCCCGCAACTGGCTGCAGCTCATGCCACAAACGGTGAACCCGCTGAAACGCACGGTGGAGAACATCAAGGTGAGGGCAGATGTTGGCAAGAAAACCTGCAAAATAAGCAGTTTGAAAACTCTTTTTTTATATCAGTTAATAGTTAAGGTATAGAAGTGTTTTGTACGATGGACTTTTAGGGGCCAGTTTACTATTTTTTTTTTAATTACGACTTTAAATCTAATAAATTTACAAGAAAAAAGCCGTAGCTGTTAAATTATGAGAATTAAGTTGTATATTTATGACTTTAAAAGTTATAGGCTAAATTTATTACTTTTTTCTATTGAATTTACTTGTTTTAAAGTCGTAAGTTTATTATTTTAAATCTAATAAATTTATGAGGAAAAAAGTGATAAAATAACGAGAAAAGAACCAAAGTTATGTGTTTATCTGAGCTGTCCTCAAAGCGTTAGGTGTCAAAAACAAAGAAATTATTTTGGTGACTCAAAATCAAATTATTATTAGTGTAGCTGACTTTCTTGGGTTTGGTGTCAGTAATGCAGAGATTCATAAGTAAGATAAGGAACTCGGGGACACACTTTTGGAAGAATACAACTTTATTCTCTTCCCTTTTCATTCACATACCCAGAAGTCCATTCGTCACCTGATGTCATATAAAGCCTCGTTTCCACTGAGTGGATTAGAACAATACGGGAAACGAGACAGAAGGAACGCCAAAGGAGAATGAAAACAATGTAACATATTGTACGTTCCCCCCTCCATTTAAAACGCCCAGTTTCAACACAAAACGTCAAAGATGAATGAGAATAGTCTGTTGGCACAAGAGCATTAAAAATTCAGAAGTCTTGGTCTCTTCAGATGGAAGCATCACACAGATTTGGAGAAGATCTTGTCTTTCTTGGACTAAGAGAAAGTGGACAGCTGCAGGGATATCACTGGCTTCATCATCGTTCACTGCAGAGATCCTGCAAGCTGTCCATCAATCAATAACGCATAAATCAAACAAAGAAGCTTCCAAACATTTGTAACGTAACAAACATTCAGCTTACATGTTGAAATCCAAGACGCTTTGACAGTTTAGTCAAGCTGGATGGGGTTCACTCGCTTGACTGGCTCACTTCCAACTTTAATCTTGTAAATGTATGACTTTGAATCTTGTTTTTTTGTAGCCCTAATATTCTGTTGTAGTATTGCAATTTTAATTTAAAAAATATATAACAGGGCCTTTGTTCTATTTTTCCTGTACATAAAAAAACTGGTGATTTTTGTTCTAATTTTTTGTTTTGTGTTTTTTGAGCATTTTGTTTTTTAAGAACTACAAATATTGTGACGACATTTAGCAGGTGGCTCGAGGCAGCATTTGTAATGCGGAGGCGTCAGTCGCATTTTCACATAATACACTGCAGCTGTGAAGGTTTTAAAAAAAAAAAAAGTTAAAATTTTATTGTGACCGGACGATTTCTCGCTAAAAGTTAATATCGGTCAGAGGTCGTCGGGGCACAATTTTTTTTCCCATAAGTGGGAAATTTTCTCTTCTGGTTTTGATTCATTCATTCAGTCCCTGCCACACTCTCAATGTCCTCTTTGTCCAAACTCCAGGACCCGCTGTTCCGCTTCTTTGAGCGTGAGGTGAAGATGGGTGGAAAGATGCTTCAGGAGGTCCGTCAGGATCTGTCCGACGTGGTTCAAGTCTGTGAGGGCAAGAAGAAGCAGACCAACTATCTGCGCACACTCATCAGTGACCTTGTGAAAGGTTAAACACGTTTCTCTTTAGCTTATAATTGAATCATCTTGATTTGAACACATTTGCATAAATCATGACACTGTAAATGACTCATGGCCTTTTTTGCAGGCATCCTTCCTCGCAGCTGGTGCCGCTACACTGTTCCAGCCTCCATGACCGTCATTCAGTGGGTGGCAGACTTCAGCGAGAGAATCAAACAGCTGCAGCAGATTTCCCAGGCGGCTGCTGGAGGAGGAGCTAAGGAGCTAAAGGTACAATTTCAATAAAAAAAGTAACAAATTCAGACTTTCAAATACTCCCATAGTGTAATGCTGCTTTTGCCTCATTTCAGAACATCCATGTGTGCTTGGGAAGCCTGTTCGTGCCAGAGGCCTACATCACCGCCACTCGCCAGTATGTGGCGCAGGCCAACAGCTGGTCTCTGGAGGAGCTTTGTCTAGAGGTCAACGTCACCAACACTCAGAGTGCTGCTTTAGACGCCTGCAGCTTTGGAATCAAAGGTCTGAGTACACACATTGCTTTTAATTTACAACAGGAAACAAAAAATGTTGTTAATACAACATCGGGATGAGATTAATTGTAAAATACAGTTAAATGTAATGGATTTTGTACAGCTCCTCTTTCCTGTTAATGTTTGCTTTGGCTTGATGGTTTCCTCTGCTCTCTCTTTGGGGCAACCTACAAAATAAGGCTTCTAGAAACAATATTAACGTATGTTGACGATTACAGGTCTGAAACTGCATGGAGCTACTTGCACCAACAACAAGCTGTCCCTGTCCACCTCCATCTCCACTGAACTGCCTCTCACGCAGCTGCGTTGGATCCAGCAGAGCAACGCTGAGAAGAGACACATGGTAAGATCATCACATTTTAAGTGTTTTACATTTTTGTGTTGGAATCTTTCATTCTCTGTTAACTTATTTTTTGTCCCTACAGGTGACTCTACCCGTGTACCTGAACTTCACCAGATCCGATCTGATCTTCACGGTTGATTTTGACATCGCCACTAAGGAGGATCCCCACAGCTTCTACGAGCGTGGAGTTGCTATTCTGTGCACTGAATAAACAGTCATTCCTGAAGAGCGAAAAAAAGTCTAGATCAGCGTAACCCCATTTAATCACTTCTGTTAAGTTCTAGTAGTTGTAGTCTCCTGTATTCTTAATCAAACTTAACTTAGTCGGTCACTAGCAGATTTGTCCTGTTCGTAGTGTTTTGAGGAAGTGTTTTAGAAGGTTATAGGAATGTCGTCAGCTGGTAAATGAAAGTCATTCAGCTTGTTGGAATGTGGAAAAAGTGAAGAAGCAAAAATGCATTTTGGTTAAAGAAAGATGAAACTGAACGGTTTTAAGAGGAAAGTTTTAAGACTGAATAAAAAATCATTGGAATGAACAAAGTTTGTTTTCTGAGTACTTTATCCCTCAATTGTCCATTTATTGTTGCTTAATATCAAAGAAATAATTGTGCCAAAGTGCAGGGGTGTCGAACTCAGGGGGACAAAATCCAAAACGCACTTTAGGTCACGGGCCGAACAAGTTAAAGGTTTATTTAACAAATAAATTAAATTGTTAAACCCTTAAAAACATTTTTTATTGTGGGTAAAAATAGACAGGAATATTATTCCTTATTGCTTAAACCTTTAACAACTTTCAATATTTTGCTCTAAATTATATCCTGTCAAAATTATTCAAGCTAGAAATAAAGTAACTACCGGTACTAAAAGAAAAAAACCCTAAAATTTCTTTACTTCTATATCATTTTATATGAAAAATTAAACAAATATCCCAAAAGATCATGCTCTCCGTAAAAAATATCCTGTCAAAATTATATGTATTATATAGGAAATCGACTATTCTGGCAACACTGGCGTTCGGCAAGGCAGCTGATGGGATTTGTTAATTCTGTAGTGATGGTCGCAGACACATTGGGCCTGCTGTCAGATCTGGAAGTCCAAGGATTTGTGGGATATTGTTCCCTTTACCGGTCTGGGCGGGTGTGGGTTTTGTTGTCTGGCTGTTTTGCCCTAATCTCTCTGCCTCCACAATTGTACTGCTGCTTCAATATGTTAGCAAGATAACATAAAATGATCTGGAGGGCCGAATATTATTACCAGATCCGGCCCCTGACTTTGACTCATGTAATGTAAGAAAGAAAGTGGTGCAGATTTGGACTTTTACAAAAATATTTTTTCCATCATGTAATGACAAACATTTTGGAAATATTACTCAAATTAGTGATAGTTTCATAGAAAAGCTTATTACTGAAGGTAATTAACTTTTGTTTGCAATAAAATTACAAGGAGAAATTGAAAAATAGAAAACAGTTGATTGGCTTACAAAAAAAAAGACTTTACTTAAAAGGCTTTAACAAATTAGAAACACTACTTATATTTTTGGTAATCTGTAAAAGTTACACTTCAGTTGAGATTTTACTCAAATTAGTTTGGAAAACTCTTTAAATATATAACCATAATTTTACTAGTACAAACAAGTTTTAATGGAAAAAGAAAATGTTGCTATACATTACAGTATCTGAATTCCATTAAAGTGCTTTTTCAAGTACATCAGTCCTTAAGTCAACATCAACAAAAGCGATCAGATTTATCACTCTTTCTCCTCCTCCGTTGTAACACACTGCTTTTTGCTCGGTCGTGAATCCACCACCTCTACTGCAGAAAAATTCACTTTTCTTTTCCACAGAGATTTGAATTTGCAGGAGCTTTCTGCTGAAGACGAAACTGCAGGTGTGATGGGAGTGGAGGATCTGGATCCGTACAAACCCGAGTCACCGAGCTGACATTCTGTATCCATGCTGTAAATGTGCTGCAATGAGTGTGATTCACTTTCCTCTGTAATCATCTTACAATCAATGCTGTCAATATGACACGGTGACGTGTCGAGCTCACAGTCCCACAGGTCAGAGTCAGTGTGGTACTTCATCTGGACGTCACTCCCATCTCTCATTTCATTCCTCAGCATTTCTCTCTGATTTAAGGCGGATCGTCTTCTTTGACTTGAAAAGGGAAATCCCGCTCCACCATTCCTCCTCTGTCTTGTTTTTCTGCTGGAGACTTCAATGTTCGACTCTGAATCTTCTGAGCTCCCATCATATGGATCCAACAACTACAATAAGAAACAAACATTTAAAGAGCATAATGCACAAGTCGTAAATAAATAATAGGAAGAGGAGGTTTCACCAAGGAGTAACAGACACATGATCTTGAAGGCTTAGTGTGTATCTGCTGTGAGGTCTCAGGCTCCGTTGCACTCCTTGGACATGCCTTCACATATAAATCGATTTATAAATCACAAATTGCATTTTAAAAGTTTGGATCGTAAATAAAAACAATACCACAACGCTGGTTTCTGGCCATCTGGAGCTGATTTCTGAGTCAGAGTCTGTGCTGGATCCCACTTTGCACATCTCCTGACACAGCAGAAGTCACGAGTTTTAATGGGTGTGTCACAGATGAGTACAAGAAAACACAACCTCACTGTTCTTACCATGTACTTGACAGTCAGCTGGTCCACGTTGCTCGATGCATGTCTGTCGGCGTGGGCTGATGCAACAAAAATTCAATTACACATTTGATTTTTTTTCCATTATCAACTGTAAATTATCAAATTCACACCATCTATTAGTTTTTTTCCCTTTCTTCAAAAAAGTTTTTTTAAAAAGGTAAAAACTGTAAAAAAGTAAATTTTCTGATTCAGAAAATAAAATTTATCACCAAAGCAATTTATTTTGAAGTTTATTGAGCTTACTATTTTATATTAAAAACTAATAAGAGTGGACACATACAAAAATGTGTAGTTTCTTTTTTCAAATATGATTTTTTCTTCTAAATGCATTTAAATTAGACAATTAAAACACTTAAGTTACAAGAAAAATAGTATTAACAGGAAATACTGCAATGCATACCTAGAAATGAGGGTTGTCGTCTTTTCCTACATGCCATGATAACCGCTGTGTTTTATTAACTTCTTAATTATAATGTTTTAACTCTACTTAATTTAAGAAGAAAAAACACAAATAAAAATAAACTTACACCACATTATAATGTATTTTTCAGCAAAATACCTAGCTAGTCAAGCAAAAAGGTAGCAGGTGCACTTGATTTATTCAAAAAAATGAACACACGTGAGTTTAAATTGCTACCAGAAAAAGATTCGCATATAGTCAAATTGTGACATCCGGTTGCTGTTTTTCAAAATAAAACACATAGACAGCATACGCAGTTTATATTTTTTAATCACTTGCAATTTCTTTTCTTTTTTGTTTTATTTATTTATTGCTTGTTTTCCTTTTAAAAATTTTGCTTACTTGTGGATACATTATTTAAAAAGAAAAAAAAGCTTCACTTTTAAAAGAAACGCAGCCTCCTTTTGCATTATATCACATGTCTTAAATATGTTTTAAGCAATAATTGATTATAATGAGGAGTAAATAATTATTCATCTCCGTTAATGTGCTAAAATGTTATTTTCGCTCCGCTTCGATCCAGTTCCTCGCAGAGCCATTGGGGGGATGAGCGAGTCGGAATACCCGCTTCCATGTCTGCGTAAGATCCGGCTGGGAGGACAGGGATGAATGTTAATTTCAAAGATGGCGGCGGAGGGAGGAGGGAAGGAGATGAACGAAATTAAAACTCAGTTCACCACTCGGGAAGGTGTCTATAAACTCCTCACTCACTCTGAATACAGCCGTCCGAACAGGGTGCCTTTCAATTCGCAAGGCTCCAACCCCGTTAAGGTCTCCTTCGTGAACGTCAACGACCAGTCGGGTAACGGCGACAGGATCTGTTTCAATGTGGGCCGTGAGCTTTACTTCTACATCTACAAAGGCGTTAGAAAGGTAGCGTGCTAACTCTGCTAATGTCGACGGAGATTTGACATGCTGGTGGTTCATGTACATTACTCTTGCCTATGCTGTTGCTGAAGGTTACGGTGGTCCGTGTTGGGGAAAATAACTTTGGCAGGTGCTTGACTTTGAAATTAGCTTGTAGCTAGCCTGTTAGCTGCAGGCATAGATAAGTTAGCCTGCTAGCGCAATTTGCTAACCTTAGCCACATTAGCACTCCGAGGCCGAGGGCTAAACTCTTTTCCCTCTTCCGTTATCATGTTTTGCTTGGTAGCAGGTTATTTATGACTTTGGAAATGAATGTTTTGTTTCAAGACATATTGCTGTGTATACGTACTTTATGAAAAAATATGACAAAATGTATCCTTGATGAAAGCTAAGTTGCTATCCGTAACACCTGTCGACTGTCCTGTACTGATCTATGTTGATCAACAATTGATTCCCATTCAGACTGGGGCAGTCACGTGTTTAACATAATAACCTGATTATCCCAAACTAGAATAGTCTCGCGCTGTCATGACTGACCTGGAAGTCCACCTGTTAAATCAGAGAATGTTTATCTCCTTTAAACAGTAACTCACAACATTTTTAAAAGTTAAGAGAACTCTAAAACGCAGTAATGTCAAATATTTGACTAAAATGTGATTGGATGATTTAATTTCTGTATCTAAGTTGACTCTCATCCATCATCCTCCTTCATCCAGAGTAAAAACAAAGGAATAAACACTAACTCAATATGTAGCATCAGAGGGCAAAATAAGGGTGCATCCTGGTTAGGTCCTCAATGCATGACATTTATAATGGCTAAAATGACCATTAAGGCAAACTTACTTTACTGTATCAATCTGGATTTAATAATAATTTAATATAAGTATTTTATTAAATACACAACTTATTGTTCCTGGTTTAATTTGCTTAGTGCAGCTCCAGACAACCTAATTTCTAGCTTTGTACACAAGTTGAATGTATGTATATATATATATATATATATATTTCCAAACCAAACAACACTAATAATTTTTATATTTATATATATTATATTTTATATAAGGATCTAATTCAGTGCAGTTTAAGCTTGGATTTCCTAATGACATTTAATACATTCTCACTGACCTATTTATATATTTTTAAACTGTATATTTTTCAGCTTTAAGCAAATAATTTTGTTCCTGGAACAATATATGATGAGCCTTTAGCTAAAAATAATAGTTTCCTGGAAATCACACGAGGACTGATTTCCATTAATCACCACATGGTGTCTGTTCTGGTTAAGAATTGTGATGGAATTACCCACAAGTTATATTCTAAATGAATAAGCGTTTTTGTGGTTTTAGGTTGTTGTTGCTGTTTTTTTTATTTTATTATTTTATAGAGTTGTTTTCCTGTATCCAGATCTGTCCTTTTTTGCTTTGTCAGCACTGAAGTTGAGTGGAGATGAGTACTTCCTTAGGAAAAACTGGTTGACAAGAATCAGCTGACTCTTCATTTGAAGCACCACAACCTTTTTAACGCTTAAAGTATTAAATATGTGTGCTATGGAAGTAAAAAGCAGGATTATAGAAGTTACTTTTGCATTGATCTAGTCCTTAATTCTGCTAAAAATCAAATGAAATATTCATAGTTTTTATAATTACAAGAATCCTAGTTTTGCAAGTGATAATTCATATTAAAGGATTAATTTATAAAGTAGTTAGATGTAAAAGTTACTTTGCCTTCTTCAAAAATGATTCAAGCTTTCATTTATTTTGACCTGCTTTGCTCTACCTTTCAACACTTAGCTAAGTATCAATTAATTGTTGATGACACACCATAATTGTTGTTAATATGATTCAAATGATTATTTTTTCTTCCCATGAAGCATCAAAAATACAAAGATGTACTAAATGCAACATTAATTTTAAAACTACAATTTTTTAACTGGTTTCAAAGTGGTTGTTATTGTTTACATAAATCTTAGTTTATTGTTCTTCTGGAACAGTACAATACAGTTCTATTACAGATTGAAGGTTTTTAGTTTAATTTTTGTGTAAACGTAAAACTATCGAATGTGTCTTCCTCATTTGTCACTTCTGTAAGCAGCTATTATCAGAAAATTAAAAATTTGAAATCTGCTCTTCGGTTATTAAAGACACCTGTTTAAAAGAGCTCATATTTTGAACCAAGCTGACTTTGTTTTTTTCTTTGTGTTTTATTCCAGCTGAGACTAGAATCCGTGTCTCCTCTCACTCTTGTTTATTGCTTCTAACCATGAACAGAAGTCCATTTCATCTCCCAGCAGAGTTGAGACTGATTTCTGCTGGTTGTCGTCACTCTAACCCATTATGCATTGTTTTGTTTGGTAAAAGCAAATCATTATGCAAAACTGTTTTTTTCTCTCATACATAAAAAACAAAGGGCATCTTGTATTTTTTTTCTTTCCAAGCACAATAATAAGATAAACAACAGCATGACTAACAACAAAATACCGGCATGTAAAATATGCTTAAAGAACATTATGTTCTATTGTCTTAATTCACCTTTTACATATACTTTCTTCTTTTGAGGGCATCCCTTTTTTATTACAGGAGAAGATGGTTTAAGTTGATGTGAATTTTTAGCAGATTAACGGGAGAATTATTTCTGAGATCTCCAATTTAGTTATACATCGTGTATTTTCAATAGAACAGATCTGGACTGTAAGCTGGCCAGTCAAGCACGTAAGCAGGCAAGTCATGCAGAATGAGGTCTTGTATTGTCCTGCTTAAATAACCATGGACGTGCTGGGAAGAGATGTTCACTTTTTGACTGAGAAGGTCTTTTTTTTTCTCCAAAGACCCTAAAACATTTTTTTGAAGTTTGAAATCTGCGCTGTGCCGAGATGCAACTTTGAACAGTTTGCAGATGTTCTAGATTGATGGTAAAAGTTGAGCAGAAGTGTCACACAAATGATAAATAATTTGCCATTATATAAACATATGTAATGAATATGCTGTTGTATTGCTTTTCTGCTTATATGTATATATATGTGCTTTTTCTATTTCTCATTTTGACTTAATTTAACTGAGGTAAAAAAAAAAAATCAGAAAATCATTCATGTGGAATCTTCAAGTAAATTCTTCGTATACTATATTTATTTAATCAAGTTTCTTTATGTATTCTTGTTTATTAACACAACTTTTGGGTCTTTTTGATATAAAATGCCCATAAGAGGGTACAACCTCTGTTCTTCAAATGTCAGTCTGAAGCACAAATAAATGAAAACCTTTGTCAAAAAGGGCAGTCGATGCAAAACCTATGCAAAACACCCCATAATCCCCCATCATTGTAGACATTGACACACATTTGTACAGTTTGCTATTGAGGAATACAACAGGATCTTCACTTTTAAGGAGTTTAAACACTGTTTGCTCTGTCCTTAGCACAGAAAGTACTATTTAGTATTCATGTTTTACTGTTTAAATTGTGTAAATATAAAAGTCCTAGTGCTCAAAGTGGTTTATTTTGCACTCTGTTGAATGAAAGTAAGCTGTTGCATTTTGATTAAAATGTGAAAGTGTTTGCTCTTGAGTCAGACTTCCTTTATGAAAAACTTTTTCCATTCTACCATAGTGCTGTAACTGTTGATGATTAACAAGTGAGGCTTTTAAAAAACTTACATTTTGAAGTTCCTAAAACTTTCGCTCATGAGCCTTTTAGTCGGCATGTTGGGATGAAAATGGAGATTTTCCATCAGTTGTTGGACATTTAGAGGTGTGTCTGCACTCTTTGATTTCACGCTCTCTGTATTTCAGGCTGCTGACTTGAGCAAGCCCATAGACAAGCGAATTTACAAGGGAACGCAGCCCACATGTCACGACTTCAACCACCTAACGGCAACAGCTGAGAGCGTGTCCCTGCTGGTGGGTTTCTCAGCGGGACAGGTACAGCTCATCGACCCGATCAAAAAGGAGACCAGCAAACTCTTCAATGAGGAGGTATGTCCCCCAAAAGAACATTGACTATTGATTGACTTTTAAGTGTTTTTTAATTGCTTTTTACTTCAGTTAGTCAGTAGCTCACTTGCACATAACAAATATTTATCCTTTTTTATTTTTTAATCCATAGGAGCAGCAACAGTTTTTTTTTGTTTTATTCTAGCACAATTTAAACTTGTCAAAACTAAATCTATTGTCTGCAAGAGGTCATCTTTATTAATCAATGCAGTACTTAGTCTTATGTCAGTACAATCATTTAAGTATTTTTTTAGATATTCTTTGAAAAAAGACAAAAATGTAATTACTTACTTTTCATTGACTTTATTTTTTCAAGTAACAATTAACTGAATCGTCACAAATAAGAAACATTTTTTTAAAGTGCACAAAAGTTTCCAATTTCTTCGAAGGAAAACCCATTTTTGCACAGAAGCAAAAATAAATAAAAGCAGAAAAAAGGGACATGATAAATGTTTTTTTATTGCCCACACAATATGTATAGTCATATCGCCTAGCACTCGTTTGGACGATAGAAAACAAAGACGTACTTGGATTTAGTTGTTTACAAGCAAATGTATCAGAATGGAGTGGAGCAGGGAGCTTGTGGCCCTCCCTGTGTATTTTCTACAACAAAAATAAGCTCTTTTTAAACAGCATTTTTGTGTCTGCTGACTCGCAACAATTTGAATAAATAAATATTCAGAAATGCAATTTTAATCTTAATTTTCTTTATACATGTCCTCTTTTTTTCAGAAAAATGCTTCAAAATGTTAAAAATGCAAATTTTCATCAGAGTGGGTCTTTAAGAAAATGACATCCTTAATTTTACACGATCTTTTTAATGCTCTGTGAAATTCAGGAACCAAATAATGTTTAGTGTTTAGAGTATTTGCGCTCCGCTTCATGTTCTCTAATATATTTTTCCGTCTTCTCTTTTTTTCTCTCCATGGCCAGAGGTTAATAGACAAGTCCAGAGTGACCTGTGTGAAATGGGTGACGGGCTCCGAGAGCCTGTTTCTAGTGTCCCATGCCAGTGGGAATATGTACCTGTACAACGTGGAGCACACCTGCGGCACCACCGCTCCCCATTACCAGCTGCTCAAACAGGGCGAGAACTACTCCGTGCACACCTGCAAGAGCAAATCCACTCGGAACCCCCTCCTAAAGTGGACAGTGGGCGAGGGGGCTCTGAACGAGTTTGCTTTTTCTCCAGACGGGAAGTTTCTGGCCTGCGTAAGCCAGGACGGCTTCCTACGAGTCTTCAACTTCGATGCGGTTGAGCTTCACGGCACGATGAAGAGCTATTTCGGGGGCTTGTTGTGCGTGTGCTGGAGCCCAGACGGAAAGTACATCGTAGCCGGCGGTGAGGACGATTTAGTGACCGTGTGGTCGTTCTTGGACTGCAGAGTCATCGCCAGAGGTCACGGCCACAAGTCATGGGTGAGTGTGGTAGCGTTTGATCACTACACCACCAGCGTGGAGGAGAGCGACCCCATGGAGTTTAGCGGCAGTGACGAGGACTTCCAGGATCAAATAATCCACTTTGGGCGAGACCGGGCCAACAGCACACAGTCTCGGCTCTCCAAGCGCAACTCCACAGACAGCCGGCCCGTCAGCGTGACGTACCGGTTTGGCTCGGTGGGCCAGGACACCCAGCTGTGTCTATGGGACCTCACGGAGGACATCCTGTTTCCCCACCTCCCGCTCTCACGGACACGAACTCATACTAACGTGATGAATGCTACTAGCCCTCCTGCGGGCGCCACAATAATCACTAACACGTCTAGTAACACTACCAACGGAAACAACAGCGGCGCCAACACCCCTGGCATCAACTCCCTCTCCACTGCTTTACCACGCTCCAACAGCCTTCCCCATTCAGCCGGCACTACAACCGCCAACAGCTCCAACAAGGCGAGCGGCGGCGGCGGCGGCATCAGCAGCGGCATCATGGACAGTGCCATCGCGACGGGCGTGAGCAAATTCGCCACGCTCTCACTCCACGACCGGAAGGAGCGCCACCACGAGAAGGACCACAAACGCAACCACAGCATGGGCCACATCAGCAGCAAGAGCAGCGACAAGCTCAACCTGCTGACAAAAACCAAAACGGACCCCGCTAAGACTTTGGGAACGCTGCTGTGCCCGCGCATGGAGGACATCCCCCTTCTGGAGCCCCTCATCTGTAAAAAAATAGCACACGAGAGACTAACTGTACTCATATTTTTAGAGGACTGTTTAGTGACTGCTTGTCAGGAAGGATTTATTTGCACATGGGCAAGGCCAGGCAAAGTGGTAAGTTCTTTTTAACATGGGAAAGCGAGAACGATCTTGTCAGACATACATAAATAAATAATAGATTTTTTTTTTAATTGTTTGGTGAACAATTTGTTGCAGTTTCTCACCCTGGAAGCAAGGGAATAGCATACTGTACACTTGCTTTTCATGTAAAATCTACTATAAATAAGCTTTTTTATTTTATTTTATTTTTAATATTGTCTTTTTGAGTGAAGTTTTCACTAACGCCATTTCTGACATAAAAGTAAATTGTTTTCTATTTTGTCACATTTTTTTTTATAGACTAATAATAGTTCAACCTCTAGATATCAAGTTCTGTCTTTGCTTCTATTTGGTGAAATGTACCTGGAACGAAAGGCCTTTCAGCTCCAAACGCCCGTCTGTTGTGTTAAAATACTGGAATTTATTTATTTTTGGGTTTCTGACTTCATCCATTGAAGACCACTAGTGGATTTAACCCTTTAACATTGGAGCTGCAGTGTTTATGTTCTTATATTTACTGTAACTTTTAAACCATTAACACAATAATTCCAGTAGATTCTGACTGAGAAAAGCGGCGCGAGCCGCTTTTCTCAGTCAGAATCTACTGGAATTATCGTATTGACGGTTGAAAACTTACAGCATGTTAAAGATTTTGTGTTTAACCTCTTAATGCCTGTTGTCTAAAATATGCGACAAACCAAATTAGCTATAAAATTACCTTAATGTAGCATTCTCTTAAAGCAAAAATATCTTTTTTATAGCTGGGAATAAATTCAGGCGTTAAGCGTCACTGACGACGCCTCAGGTGTTAAAGGGTTAATCTTTCCAAATTAACATTTAACTTTTTACAGGATTTGTGCTAATATTTAATGTTACTGACCGCCACTGCTTTTGACTAAAATTTAAAACTGACTTTAAAGTTCAACTTTATTAGTTGAACTGATTTAAGAAAAACAAAACGGATGTTTTCATAGAAAATGCATTATTCATTCATCAAATCTATTGTTTTTATCTTTTTAATGTCTATTTTTGGGCAACATAAACAGCTTTTCGAGGGGTTTTGTGTGTAACAATTGAAAGTTCCTCTTCAAAGCACTAGTTTTTCTAAACACTTTATTTTGATATTTAAAGGGTAACCAAACAGGGAAGTTGGGGGCTGACTCCGTCCACAGCCGAAATTTGAAAATCCAGTCAGAGGGGCGGGGCTTAGGAACAGGACTTTTCTCATTACTGGAGCTGCAAATTATGACGAGGGACATCTGTAGGATTTAAATGGTTTAACCAATCACGTAATTCAACTGTAATACCCGTTTAAACCTGTAGGGGGCAGCACACAGACAGTTTTTGACTATATTTTCAAGTTTATTTTAATTTGACCCACAGACGACACTTTTAAAGCCCCATTTATAGAAGCCAAACCACCAAAAAAAATTATTTAGGGTTTGGTTACCCTTTAAACGAACTGTGTTGAATCGGAAACCTCCAATCAAAACTGTGAAATTGTGAATCAAATCCATTGACTGTGATTGAATCGAAGCGGCAGTGATAACCCCGCCTTAGTTCACCGGCTAATGAAAATTTAAGCTTTTCTGATGATTCCACTTGAAAAGCATCGTTGCACTAAAACTGCCCACAGTCCAGCTTTCATGCTAATTGCACTACATTTGCCTTAAAAATCTGCAACTGCTTGCATGCTTTCAGCTTTATAATTGTGCATACTCTTGTGTACTTGTAGCTATTTTTTTTTCTTCATTTTTTTTATTTTAAATTGGCAACTTAACTGTTTAAATTGGAAATGATTACAAAAATACTTCTCAGGTGATTTTGAGAAGTTTAATAACTCTTAAGTAATATTCTCTGCATAGGATTTTCTCAGTGGAGCTACATGTTTGATTTTTCTTTTTTTTCTTTTTTTTTTGCTTCAGTGTGTGCACTTTCCCAATGCAAATCTCCTTGTTTTCCTTCTTCCAGGGTTTATTGTCATCCCAAAACCAAGCCAGCTCTCCCAGTGGAACAGTAGTATAGCCACAATATTTCTGCTGCTAAAGAACCCTGCAACCCAGAGTCTGATGCTGCTCTTCACCCCGCAAGCATTGCAAGTTTTCCTTTTCTTTGATTCCCCCCTCCCTGTCCCAGTTTTGTTGATTGCTTCTCTGTTTTTCGTTTGTCACTCACTTGTCTTAGAGGAGGAACGACCGGAGAAGTTACGGTGCAATTACCGAGTGTTGCGCTAATCTGTACTGTGGAGTTTTAACACATTTTAGACCCTTTTTTTTTATATATATATCTATCTTTGTTCTGTCAGATATCATCAAACCTATTTTTTTTTTTTGATCTGGAAACTAAGGCTGTTTAGATGCAATACAGATGGTAGCTTGGGATTGAAAGGACAGTTTTTCTTCCCAACATTCCCTTTATCCCTCGATGAGAAACCCTGCAGAGATCCAGGGACTGCAGTTACATTTACTATCCTTTTATGACCAAGTACTTCTGAAAGCATCCATCTCCATTCGCTCACTACTTCTGACCTTCCTCGAGTAGAATCTCCCTGTTGATAACTTTGCACTGATTTTGTTAGCTGTTTGTTGTTTTATAACTACTCTAATGGAACAAAAAAAAAGTGGGCTGAGGACTGCCTTGTTGCACCTGGCTTTAACCTCCTCAGTCTTTAAACCTGAATCTATAGAGCTGGATGCTGCAATCATAGTCTTTTTAAAAGAAAAAAAAAGGTTTGCACTTAAATTAGTTTATAAGAAGAAAATGGCTTTACATTTTTGGGTGTGCTCTGAATTCAGACGGCTAACACAGTATGTTGAGAGAATAAAATGAAAAAAAAAAAAAGAAATTAAAACCTTTATCTATTGAGCATTTATTTTAATATTATTTCAGATTCAAATGTGCTCTGTATCATAATGTGTATATTGTAATTAATTGATTTGATGGGGGCCTAAGCAAACTACCATTACTCCAGTGGAAGTTTTGTCATTGATAGTTATATTTCTAAAGCCTAAAATATACATATTAATAATATTAAAATAATCTTGAATACATCGGTTTGGGCTCTTTCTTTCTGCACTCACATGTTTCCATGCAACTTTTCCACAAGAATTCTTGACTTGTTTTTTTAAAACAATTATTTTATTTTAGATTTATATATTTTTTAAATTGCTAAACTAATTCTAGCATGTTTGGATTTTAGATTTGACAGCAAATTTTGATTTGGTTTGACAAGTTTTTTTTTTTTCATAATCCACATATTTTTGCATTTAAAATGTCAGTTTTTGAACAAACTCTTGCCATATATTTATTTAATTTAATAGCAAAGAGACATGTTTTCTGTCCCACATTTTCGTCCATGACTTGCTCAAATTTAATTAATGGATGTTAAAAATTACCTCATTTATTAGAAAATATCAGGATTAAACAGAAACTGGGGCATAAATGTTTCAAAAATAGAATTTCTTATGCGAACCTGTTGTAATGGTGTTCTATTAATGTCTATAGCTGAATGTCTGTTGGATTTTTTATGAGTATGAGGGATTTATCGATTCTAAAAGTGTTGTGGTTTTTTTTAAAAAAGCTACTATTTTATGCTAAAATGTTTAAGTTTAAGATTTTTTTCCCCATTAAGTTTGTTTTTAATTTCCTAAAAGGAAACTGAAGCCCATTTCTGTCAGATTTCTTCTTCATTTTTTTTTTTTTTTTAATCAGAATATTTCTTTAAGAACTTAAGATCCATTTGACTTGTGTGTTGATTTAGAAGTTGTGCAGGTAAGTTTTTTTGATGAATATCTCAGCATCTCCAGTAAGTTTGACATTTTAAAGGCAACTTATGACTTTGTTGATGTTTAATGATGAGAAGAACTTTTGTTTTAAAAAATAATCATTGAAAACATAAATCAATGAAGGGAAAAGAAAAAGCCAAAACAACCCGTTTGACAGGAAACAGTGTATTGTTAGCAAGGACATAACATTGAATTTCCAGTAACGTGACCGATCTGAAGACATTTTTTTTGGTCTTTATTGCATTTTCTTTCTCAAGTGTGTCAGAGTTCAAGCTCCGCCCCATTTCAGGTTTTGTTCTCAGGTGTTCTCGTGTTTCCGGATCAGAGGTGGTAACATGGGAGCAGGCTGTTGGGACTCGTTTTGAGGCTGTGAAGACAAAAATAATTTAATTAGGAAAAATTAGCTGTTTGCATGTAAAATCTTAACACTGAGTTCTAAAAAGCCTTATTCCAATCCTGTCACATTTACCTTAAGCGGGTGTTGCTGACACTTTTTTGTCACGATGGGAGGCAGCACTTCCCTGTTATCGGAGGTGAAAGCTGGCGAAGGGCAGACTTGGAATGACCTCTGTGGTCCTGGAACGACCTTTTTCATCTTGGACAACGGCGGTAGATAATGAGGCGTGTTGTGCCTAATAAGCGGGTCTGTTTTGTGCTTCATCTTGTGCTATAAACACACCAAACATGTTAGGGACACTTTTCCTTGACTCAAATCCAAAAAGGATATTTAGAGTACATACTTACACTCATTAATGGTGTCTGTCTCATGTATCTTCCCTTTAGCTGTTTACCAAAACTGCTCGGTCGCCAGATTTTCTCAAGCGATTGCTGCGTTAATCTGTTTCCTGCCGCATCCAGAGTTCCAAAGAGGAAATGAGAACTCTCTGTTTTCTTCTCCGTCATTCTGGATTCAAGACATTAAAAATTGTTTTATTGTTACGTCTGACTGTCATCCTTAAAAAACAATTATCGTCTTTAAATATTTCACCTGATCTCCCTGAAGTAGGTGTGCCTCAGGGCTGTTTCTGCAGAGATGCGCTCATCCGGATCGTATGCCAGCATCTGATAAAGCAGCGACAGAGCTGGAGCTGGACAGTGGGGGATCAGCCGAGAGATGCCCGTACCCTTCATCGGGGGGAAGTTGAAGCACATCGCTCGAGTCCTGCCACACATTGAGACACCAGTCAGTTTTTTTATTGAAGTAAAAATTTATAGTCTGGAAGCATAAGAGAAGGAACACTAACTGTTTAAACTTTTGTAGAAGACTTTGATCTGGAGTTCCCAACACATTGTGGATCTTTGCAACCTGGTCCAACTCATTCGCTCCGGGGAAGAGAGGCTTCAAACTGAAGGTGAAAAACAATTTTGGCAAAGCATATGTGGACTTTTAAAAGTAAAACATCTGACAAATGACTTTGGAGTCTCGATTTCTTTTCTTCAGACCCTTATTTTAGAATGCCGACCTCATAATTTCAAAGAAGACACAACCGGCGCTCCAAATGTCCATCTTCAGGTTGTAATACCCGTCCGTGAGGAGGCACTCGGGCGCTCTGTACCAGCGTGTGGAGATGTACTCTGTGTGCGGCGGCTTGGAGTACACACTCCGACACGAGCCAAAGTCGCCAAGCTTTAAAACGTTTTGCTGCAAATCAAGTTGGAAATGTCTAAGGCCCTCGAAATGAAATAATAGATTTGATTCAGGTGAATATTACCTTTATGAGGATATTCTCAGGTTTTACATCTCTGTGAAAGATTCCACAACTGACAGAGAGAAAGGTAATGAAAACTGATTTCTTATGTCTGTATTCTGCATTTTAAATGTGTTCATTCATACCTGTGCATATGTTGAAGTGACTTGCACAGTTGGTACATGTAGTTTTTGACCATATGGTCGGGTAAAGGCTTTTTCCTTTCTGCACAAAGCAGGAAACATGAATTACAATTTTAAGTTCCCATAAATCCTATAAGTTGAAGTTCCAGTGAAGCAGACTTACTTTGCAAGAACTCATAGATGTTCATCTCCATCAGCTCACATATAAGAGATAGTGTTCCTGTCACTTTGTCACTGAGACATTAGAATATGATAAATCAGATTTAATAATACAGATGAGTGTATAAACAGTAAATATCGTGGTACACTTACAAAATGAGTTCATGCAGTTGAATGATGTTTGCATGAGGGCTGAGTCTCTTCATCGCCTGAACTTCCTGAAGTTTGTTGGCCTGTTCCAAACTTAAAACACAAAACAAAAAATGATTAGAAGTACTGAGGCAATCATTTTTTATGATGAGAGCCTGCAGGCCGGTGGAAATTTGAATGCAGGGTCCAGACTTTGGACACGCCTGGCATTGAAGGCATACCTTTTTATTGTCTGCTTCATTGTTTTACAGGCATAAAACTTTCCATCTTTTAGGCTTTGAGTTTTCACCACCTCTGAAAATGCACCTTCTCCAAGCTTCTTGATAATTTTGTAACCTGCAAGACACAGAAAAACACAACAAAAGATGGTAAAACGACATCATCTGGAAGTCAGGACATTTCTAAAAGTCTGAAATTAAACATTAATGTAAATTTAGTGTTCATGGATTTCACAGATCACAATCAAAGGGGGTCAGCCACTAATTATACAAAGTAAAAGTCAATACGAGCATTTTATGTTCTCTATGACTCCAATGTGTTCTGATGATGACAACGTTGATAGTTTATTTATTTAAAAATTACATTTGACCTTTTTTTAACTCAAAAATTGGTCAAATGCAATCAAATCTGATCTATTTATAGCCAATATAGTGAGAGTCAATTCACACCAATTTTTCACAAAGACTTCTGGGAAATTTTAGTAGATTCAGACAGCACTATAAAATGGCGAACGCACTATATAGTGAGTGGTGGAGAAATTCCGACACACTCTACAATTCCAAAATTGAGTGCCCTAGAAAATTTCCCAGAAGTCTCTGCAAAATAAACAGTGTGCATTGGTGAATATAGACCATAAATACATTGCATCAAGTTGGGGGCCAGTGGGCACCACATGCTTTTAGTGAGGCATCTGATTGGCCAGTTTATAACTTGACGAAGAAATATAAATAAAAATAGGATTAGCACGCACATGTTAAAAAGAGGTACCAGAGCAAGAATGGGTAATAGCAGATTATTTCTCAGTAGAAGTCTATGGGATTTTGGCTTTTTGGAGCCAGTGGGTACTTTCTGTTTCAACTACAAGGGGGGAGGGGTCACTCAGTCCAGTTCTTAAATACAGTTTTTGCTTCATGGAATCGGGGTGTTTGCTACTTAAAAAAAAAGTATTGAGCATGGTGTATAGATTGCTTTTAAAATCCAGGGTCCTCGATACTCCCGCACTATGTCAATTTTTAGTAGTTACGGAGGGAATTCGGACATACCTCATGGGTTAAGAGGGTTAGCTCAAGTATTAGCTTAGGGGTTAATATTAAAACAGTGGTTCTTTGGACTGATGTGCTATTACTAATGCTTAAAGAAACTTGTATTGATGATTTCTTAATCTTTGGCAAAGCTTTTTGCTTGATGGGCAGCTGTCCCCCCTTAACCCCTCTAGCTCCGCCCCTGTAATGTACTCTCGTGTTCTAATAATATTATTTTTATGTGGAAAACAACAGTTGCATTTAATGGGAATTGATTTTCCATTCATTATTGTTTATGTGTAGTTTACACTTTATCGTTAAAAGAAAATATGACAAATCTGAAAATTTTCACCCTAAAAATGTCCCGAATCGATTTTAGGTCAGTGCATTCATTGGATTAAATTAGATTGATCAAAATTAACCAATATCGGAATCGTATAAGCAATAGAATCGTTAGTTGTAGTATGTATTTCTTGAGAGGATGGGAGGGTGCAAAGGGCATCGACAGCCGTTTCTGCTCCTTTTTCCCGTTTTGCTTTTCTTTTCTTTGTTTCAAATCTCACTTACGATGCATTTCCTTTAACCTCCTCCGCCGTGCGTCTGTCAAATATCCGTTGAAAGAATAAAAATTATGCATTTCTCCTGTTAGAGGTCGCGGCAGTCATCGTGTGGGAGCTCCCCTAACCCCCCTGGTTTACGTCCTGTTGGCTGACCGTCGCCTTGGTAACAGAGCACGCGCTTCGCCCTCCACTCTGACCCAGAGAGGAAGCCAGCTGCAAAACCACCGCGTCTCTGCAGCTCAGGGTTTTTCTCTCTCTCTCGACTTTAAAATAAATGAACAAATTAAAAAACGCCCTGTTCTGTAGGAAAAATAGATTTATTCACACCAGGCCCCATTTTTGTCCCGATACTCACCCCTTTTCCAGAGGTGATTGTGGATCACAAGCTCGGATGTTCTTTCATTTGGCCTCTTGCTACTGTTCTCCATGTCTGCGGAATCCCCTCTATGATTCCAGTTGGCGCTGAAAGATGTTTGGTACTCATTTCGAAGGCTTGCCTTGTTCTTTATGTCAATGAGCCAGTTTGAGTAGTGCATCTTTGGTGCACGTAAATTGCAACAAATCCGAACATGAGCTTAGAAATAGTGACAGAAAAATCCCAGAGGCGAAAAGCATCTAAATTTGCGCGTTAATAGCATTTCCAGATATAATTAAATCACACACGACGAATTGGTAGTCAGCTGCTGTGTAAAAGGCGTGGACAGAATCCTTTTTGACATCTAACGGCTTCCGTACCAGCGTCTCAAGTGCGCATGCTCAGGAGCTACTCCTGCGTGGCTGGTGTTTTCATTGCAGTTTTTGCTCAGAAGAGATGAATATATTTTATATTTTAAAGGCTTTATAGCTCGAAGTTAAGTCAACATGAAAACTCGGTTCACCACAGTGGATATCAGGGCAGTTATTGCCGAGATTAATGCAAAGTAGGTGACAGGTGTCGTGCTAAGCTAATGTTATCTTTAGCTTCGACTTGTTTGGTTGCACACATTTACCTACAGGTATCTGTTTTTTTCTCTTCCGCAGCTACGTTGGCATGAGAGTCTACAACGTGTATGACATCGACAATAAGACATATCTCATCCGTTTGCAGAAGTAAGGACGGTTTGTTGACAAAATACTGTGGAAAAACTAGCTAAAATTACATTCACATTCACACTATTATCTTTTAAGGGATCATAAAAAAATATAGCGCATAACATTACTAGTTCTGTGCTTCAATAGATTAAAATTTTAATAATTCAAGTTAAAAGTGGGTGAATTCAGTGATGTAAATGTTTAAAGCAGTTTTTTTCTGTTGTTCACATCCACTTTTAAATAAATGTTCATTTTTGTTTAAATTTGACCAAATTTAAAATTCAGCACAAATACAGTTTATTTACATCAAAAATAATGATAGAAAGTTAAGCTTCATTTAGCTACCAAAAGACATTAATTCAGCTTATTATGCATAGCACTTAGCAAAAAGCACTACACTTAATAATATGGTACATAGTACATGTTTAGCAGATAAAATATATAACATTCATGTGTAGTGTAGAAAGAATACTTCCTAAATATTTATTCAGACTAAATTGGAACATTTGAAGTTTACAGTATTTAACTTTATCCATCTTCTTAACCCACTAAATCCCTTTTGTGGTCGCGGAGCCTGTCCCGGTGTGGTGCCAAGCTACGTTCCCCTGCCAGAATCTGTTTCCCCGGTCTCAGGCATCGTTGATTTGCTTCGTAACCCTCGTATTTTGTCCCAAAAAGTGTACAAAAAAGGTAGATGATTAAGACATACTTTATTCTGGGGCTTTTGTGAGTTTCCTGTCATGTTTTATTTTATTTTTTTAACCACATTTTCTATCTAAAAAGAGAGGGGGCACAGATTATGTCAGGGGGCTGCTGATCCAGTCTGCCAGAATCTATGTTCCCCAATAATTTGTAGTAGAAAAAACAACTATTTAATAATTGTCCATAGTTACATGCTTCCATACTTTCATAAATCGTGTTTCTTTTCCTAAATTAACTCACTCTGGCCGGGGGATCAAACCTTGGCACAACACTGGCTACAGTTGGGTGAAGGAGGAGTTTACTCTGGACAGGTCGCCAGTCTGTTGCAGAGCCACACAATCACAGACATTCACAACATTCACATGTAGGGACACTTTAGAGCAGACATGTCCAAAGCGTGGCCCCCATTAGATAAATATCCAGGCTCCTTTCATAAAATCTATAAAATTTTAGCATTTTCTAAAAACTATATATTTCTTGATTGTGGTTTGCTTAATTACATTATCATATTCATCACGAAGAGGCGCTAATAGACGAGACATACCATCAATGACTTGCTAACTGGGAATGAACAGTGTGAAAATTGGCAAATTGACAAGGATTTTGGTTAAAAAAAGATATTTAAATGTATTTTTTTAATGGTAAGACATAAAATTATGCAATAAAATGTTCATTAAATATTTAATTTAAATGTAGTGTTATTAAAATAGCTAAAACAATGTCAGATAAATGAGTTGGCCCTCACACATTTTCCATCTTACCAAATCTGCCTCTACGAAGCATGTTTTTGGTCTGTGGGAGGAAGCCCGAGTGCTCTGAAAAAATCGGTAGATTTAGTATGTTCTCCCTGCACAGGGAGCTTCATTTTTAATAGAGACTATTTGTAATACCCTTAAATAGACTATTTTTTATGTAGGGAGATGATCACTGTTGTGGTTAGTTTTAATGCGACAGGGCTGATGAAGTAAGCGGAGTCCAAACTGTGATCCAGTGTTATGTTGTCTCCTCAGGCCTGACAGCAAAGCTGTTCTCCTGATTGAGTCCGGGATCCGCATTCATTCCACAGACTTTGAATGGCCCAAGAACATGATGCCGTCAGGATTTGCAATGAAAGTAAGAACATAATCTTTATTTAAAGTGAAAATTAACTATTTATAATCTTTTAATCCATTTTCAAAGTGTTCTCAGTGGTCTTTTAGTTTTGATTATGCAGTTTTTAGCCTAATTTGAAAAAAAAAAAACAACAGAAACCTTTGTTTTGTTGGACATAGTTTCTGCAGAGTGGCAGTACCCCGCCCCCTCTTCCCCTCCCAGTAGATGAGAGCTCTCTGTTTACACACTCTCCCTCTAGCTTACAGCCCCTTACTCTGACATTACCGGTGGGAGAAAAAAAAATCAAATTTCTTATCTGCTCATCATTCATAACGATGTGAATAAAGAAATACTCATAAGTGCAGTTTTTAGCTTAATTTTCTTTATATATTTCCCGTCTTTAATAGTCCTCTTCTGCAGATTTTGTGACACTACCATATTCTTTTTATCTTGGATGTTAAAAAAAGCTGATATTTGCAAAAAATGTGTTTCCACAGTGTCGAAAGCACTTGAAGACTCGCCGACTGACCTACATAAAGCAGCTCGGGATTGACAGGATTGTTGACCTCCAGTTTGGCTCAGACGAGGCCGCCTACCACTTGATTGTTGAACTGTATGACCGGGTCAGAGAACTGCACCTACGTCATTTAAAAACACAACAACAAAAGTGTTTTTTTTTTCTCACATCCAGTTCTGTTTATCATACTGATATTTATTGAGTTTTTAACTCTGCTGCACGACTCTGGCTGTTTTTCAGGGTAACATCATCCTTGCAGACCACGAATACACGATTTTAAACCTGCTGAGGTTTCGCAACGCAGAAGCAGAGGATGTAAAGATCGCCGTGAGGGAACGCTACCCAGTGGAGAGCGCCAGATCCCCCGAACCGCTCATCAGTCTGGAACAGTAACAACATTTTAACATTTGCTGATTAAAATGTGCATTCTTTATAACATAGGAGATGTTTGTTTTTGCTAAAAATCAGTTTTGTTTCTGTTTATTTATTTTTGTAATAGACTCACTGAAATCCTGAGCAAAGCACCAAAAGGAGAGCAAGTGAAAAGAATCCTGAATCCTCACCTTTGTAAGTCTCCATGAAGCCAGTGTCACTCCACTTGTGTTTTCATGTCTTTACCACAGTTGTGAGAAGATATTCACAGTTTTCAGCTGTGAAGTATAAAACGTAGAACTTGATTTATCTATAACTTTATGGTATAAACAGTGTAGTTTAATGCTTTTCTCATTAATATGAGAAAGTTTGTAATGTAGAGACTCATCAGTTATAACAGGCTTTATATTGATCATACTGGATGGAAATAATGTATTTTTTAATTAACCAGGAAAAAAAAACATTGAGATCCACTGATCTCCTTTTCAAGGGAGTTTTGGACAAAAAGCAAAAGTTACCAAGAAATTTCAT
>NC_050533.1:7420285-7422785 GCF_002922805.2 Oryzias melastigma
CTTATGGGTTGGATTGTGCAACGGTTCTAGAGTCCCGGTTTGGATCAGTAAGAAAAAATAATAAAAACAACAGGAAAAAGCAACAAAATAAAAGCCTACAATCAGTTTTTAAAAAACCTCAATACATAAATTGTATAAAACATGTATAAAGTACTTTAAAAACACACAAATATATATACATAACATAAAATATTAGGTAATTGAGGTCTATTTATAAACACGAAACATTAAAGATATCTTTGGACGCAAGATATTCCTATTTAAAAAAAACATATTTAGTATGCCCATATACACAAAAGTGCATTACCAAAAATTGCATCTCGAAAGACAAAAAAATTATATTAATTGATAATTGCGGTACATGTGTGTTCCGAACCGTGGCCAGTGATCCATATAAAACAATAAATAAATAAAATAAAACCAACTAATCAAATAATTAAAAACACCCACAGTAATATGGAGATTTTAAGGAAACTATTTTAAGTTTGGAGGCATCAAAAGCCTAAATAATCCTAATAACTCACCCAGTTGGAAAAGGATTCACGATTGATGCTTATTGCAGTTCCTGTAGCCGTTTGAGCTTTCCAATAAAGTTTTACTCTTATTTTGTTACTGCAAGTAAAATAATAGGTATAAAAACTGAGTATTAAACATCTAAAGAATAATATTCTGGATTTTCTTTAATTCACGGAGTATTTTCTTGATAAAACAGAAGATGAATTATTTTTTTTACAATTTAAAGTTAAAACCAGCATTTTATTTTGAAACAAAATGCTGTAAAGTATCATCTTACGAGTTGAAACTGTTTGATTTAAACCATTAAAGCAAATGTAAAAAAAAAAATTTAATACAGAAGACAATAAGGCTGGTGAAATTACTTCATATGTTAAGGCAGTGATGAAAATGTTCAAAATTCACTAGAGAACAACTAAATGAAGTAAAATAGTTTGAGAAATCTCGTTTACAGTCAAATTCTTTTCTTATTTCCTAAATAATTAGAAGAAATTTACGTCTATTATATTTCATGTGTTTCATTATTTTTTTCACTTGCCCATAAGTCAAATTTAAGTTATTTAAAGTTTGAAGTACTACTTCTGTATTTATGAAGTCATTTTTATAACTTTTAGACCAATTTATTGTGTGTTGTCTCCTTTAAAAATGTCTTCAGCTTACGGAGCCACTCTGATAGAACACAGTTTCATAGAAGCTGGACTGCCGGGCTCCCTTAAAGTCGACAGTCCAGAAAATGCTGCTGAAGGTAAAAACACAACATTACTATTTATTGTCACTCATTATTCTGTTAATAACAGCTTTTAAAAACTCCTTCCAGTTGCGCCTAAAATCCGGGAAGCGCTGCAGATCGCAGAAAGCTACATGGAAAAATCAGAGAACTTTGAAGGCAAAGTAAATGAAGAATTCACATTAAAATACTGTCACATCCTGGTTTATATCTGCTGCATTCATAATTTGTTGTATTTAGGGTTACGTCATTCAGAAGAGTGAAAAGAAACCAAATGTAGCTCCAGGGAAACCTGCAGAGGAATTACTGACGTAGGTCTTGGTTTGTTTTTTAAGACATTTTCTCAATTTTTCTAGTTAATGTGCTTCGTTTATTTGATGTTTTCCAACAGATATGATGAGTTTCATCCATTCCTCTTCGCCCAGCATGCAAAAAACCCTTTTTTGGAGTTGGAGTCATTCAACAGGGTAACTTTAAATTCATCTTAGTGATGTTTCTTTAGGAGAAATCCACAGAGTTGCTTTTTTTTATTATTTTTTTAATTTTTTTGCAGGCAGTGGATGAGTTCTTTTCAAAGATGGAGGGCCAGAAGATTGACATGAAGGCCTTGCAGCAGGAGAAGCAAGCTTTAAAGAAGCTGGAAAATGTGAAGAAGGACCACGAACAAAGGCTGGAAGCTTTGCACCAAGCACAGGTATGCTTGCAACAATTCCACGCTCCCTTTTGTCCAACTAACACCAGTTCTGTTGTAGGAGATCGACAGATTAAAGGGGGAGCTTGTGGAGATCAATCTGGCCGTGGTGGAGCGGGCGCTGCAGGTCGTCCGCAGTGCGCTGGCCAACCAGGTGGACTGGGCGGAAATCGGCGTTATCGTGAAGGAAGCGCAGGCTGCCGGCGACCCCGTGGCGTGCGCCATCAAGGAGCTGAAGCTGCAGAGCAACCACATCACCATGCTTCTAAAGTAAGAGATGAGCGTTTTTAAACCAGGGATGGACGCGGCGTTTGAATTCCTGTACGGATTTTGCTCTCAGGAATCCTTACATCGCTGAGGAGGAACAGGAAGACGAGGAGATTAAAGACGCCGGGGAGGAGAAAGGGAAGAAAAGCAAGAATCGGGACAAAGGTCAGAAGAAGAAGCTGCAGCGGAACAAACCCATGTTGGTGGATGTGGATCTGGGCCTGTCGGCTTACGCCAACGCCAAAAAGTGAGCTTTAACAAGTCAAATATGCAGCGTAAGGAAAACCTGTTTAGTCAGTGAT
>NC_050533.1:7425285-7468240 GCF_002922805.2 Oryzias melastigma
GAGGGTCTTCAAAGTGAACATTCAGAATGATCTCCAGTGGATTCAATTGATTTTCTTTCCATTTTAGGAAAGAAAAACTTTCTGCCGCCGTCCTACCTGATCATGGGCTTTGGGTTCCTTTTCAAGGTTTGCTGTGAGCACATCAGAAAACGGTCTAAAGCGTTTTTTTGTATTTAATTATCCTGTGGTCTTTTGCAGGTTGACGAGCAGAGCGTGTTCCGTCACCGAGGCGAACGGAAGGTGAAAAGTGTCGAAGAAGACATGGACGAGGTCACGTCAAGAACCGCTGAGCTTCTGGAGGAAGGAGAGGAGCTGATAGGTAATAGGACACAAACTTTAGCGTTTGGAAAGTAGAGTCGAGGAAGAAGACGGTGTCTGTTGTGCCTTCAGGAGACGACAGCAGCAATGAGGATCCGACGGAAGAAAAAGCAGGAGAGGATCGGACGCAGGAAGTGGAAAACAAGACGAAAAGGGATAAATCTGAGGAACTTTCGGCAGATGCAGGAGCGATGGAGTCGGAGCAGAGCAACACAGATGAACACGAAGAGGAAAGTGAAGGGTTCAACTTTCCAGATACGGCCATTTCCCTCTCTCATCTGCAGCCCAGCAGGTAACAGTTCCCCTCAAAGGTGAAGAAACTGGACACATTTATGGACATTTTCAAACTTTTTTCCTATTTTTTTTAGGAGTTCTCAAAACTCTGGCTTCAAAACCGAACCGTCAAATAAAGCAGTAAGTGGCAACTTTTGACGTTAAGTTTTTATGTTTCAGACTTTATTAATGTTTCATAAACGTCTTCTCAGGCTGAGCTGGATTCCCAAGGAAAGAAACACATGACTGCCAAGCAGAGGAGGTGAGTACAACATGTTTTTTTTTAATTAAAATATCTAAGTTACTTCATTCCGGGAGCTCCAACGTTTTTCCTCAACTTTCAGAGAAGACAAGAAGAAGAAGCAGAAACCAGAGGGATGCGATGTCGAGGAGAACACCGAGACTTCTTCTGCTGGAGCGGTTTTGGATCAGGGGCCTAAAAGTGGAGGAGGGCCCTCACAGCCTCCTCTGAAGAGAGGACAGAAGGTTGGAAAGTTGATCCCAAAATCCTTAAAAATAAACAGTTTTAGTTACAGCTTGATTTTTTAAGAGATTTCTTTTCTGCTTGACGTGTTTTATAGATTTATGTATTAGGAAGAAGTTCAATCTTTTTCTTTCTTGAGTTTTTTTTTGTTTTTACATAAAGGTGCTATAGAATAAAATCGATTTGAAATTAAATTTATAATAGATTAACATTTTTTTTATAGTAAAGAATAATTCGTAAATGATTGATTACTGTAAGCAGTAACGGAAAAAAACTAAAAGCTACATTTTTTTCAGAAACTTTTGATGTCGATATTTTTCAGGACGATCATACATAGATTTATCTATTAAATCAAACTTTATTTATAAAAAAAAAATGCTTCTTGTGCTTTCAATTAATTAAATTAAATTATAAAAACAAGATACAGCCACAGAAATTGAAATTAAATAAAAAAAAAGAAATAATATATTGTGAGCGATGGTGAATATTGATGCGTAAACCTTAAATTGTTTCTCAAGTTTACAATTTGATTCAATTTACATCAAATTATTAATGGGGGGTTCACTTTATTAGTGGTATAAATTGAACAAATGTGGAATTTATTGCTAAAATTCTCAATTTTAAACCTTAAAAAGAAGAAAATAATTTCTTTACGGCACAATTGGTTCATGAATTTGATGAATCGCCTTTTTTTTTTTGCAAGTCAAGATGAGTTTGAAATGAGCTCTTTTTGCCTATAAAAGTCTCTTTTCTTCCCAACTGTTATAAATGCTGCAGAACAAACTGAAGAAGATCAAGGAGAAGTACAAAGACCAGGATGAAGAGGACAGAGAACTGATGATGCAGCTGCTCGGGGTGAAATATTCTCTGCTATTTCTTTTAATGATATCCAGCTGGGATTTTTTTTTTTTTTTATGTCCATGTTTTACTTTTTAAGTGTTCCTGGAAAACACTTGATTTGATTGAAATGAAGGGAGTCGCATTGAATACCGACTCTATGATTTTCCCTCTTCAGTCAGCTGGTTCCGTCAAGGATGAGAAGGATAAAGGGAAGAAAGCCAAGAAAGGGAAGGGAAAAGAAGATCCCATCAAGAAACCAGCACCTCAGAAACAGCAGCAAAAACCTCGCAGTTCTGGATCTGCAGTGAAGAAACCAGAAGAGACGGGAGGCGTCGAGGAGTTGGAGGTGAAGGCGCCTGGAGAGGATGGAGCGGCTGGAGATCAAGAGGACAAGGTAGCTTATTTCAGTGTAAATAAAAGGTAATAAAAGGTGTGGTTTGAAAGACTACAATAAAGTCCTTTTTTTTCCAGGAGGATGATGTAGATCAGGACAATCCAGGAGTAGAGGTGGGTTTGTTAAAACATAAAATGTGTTTAATCTTTAAAAAGAAAAAAAAACCCTTTAAATTTGTGTTTCAGGAAGCTGAAAATCTGCTGACGTCTCTGACAGGCCAGCCTCACGTTGAAGATGTGCTGCTCTTCGCTGTGCCCGTCTGCGCTCCGTACACGGCCCTCTCAAACTACAAGTGTGTGCACTCATGCTTTTGTAAAATTAATCTAAACTCAAATCGTATGGATTGTCGGCTAATGAGGTGATGCTCTCAACAGGCACAAAGTCAAACTGACTCCAGGTTCTCAGAAGAAAGGCAAAGGTAAATGTCCAGTTTAGTAATACACAAAAATCAAACTCAAAAGATTTCAGTTTTAAAGTTTTTTTTTTCTTCTTCTAGCTGCTCGAACTGCAGTTTTAAGTTTTATGAAAGCCAAAGATGCCTCACAGAGAGAAAAAGATTTGCTCCGAAGTGTCAAGGTGAGAAAAATATTACAAATGTGGAATTTTGTACGGAGCCTCTAAAGGGACAAGGTAAAAAAAAAAAAAAAAACTGTTCTGGTTACTATCTGGTGAGCACTCTTTTTCTTTTTTTTTTTTTTTTTTACTTTGTCCCTTTGGGAGTTCCGTATTTTGTTAATAATGGACTGATTTAAAAAAACACCAAGGAAGCTTGCTCAAATAAAAGAGCTTATCGTCTGCAAAGAAGTTGAAGTATCTGTCTTGTGTTGCAGGATGCAGACCTGTCCAGAAACATGCCCGGAAAAGTGAAAGTGTCTGCTCCAAACCTGTTGGCTGCTAAGAAAAAATAGGAGATACTCAAATAAAAAAATAAAAAAAAAATCCGTATCTGTAAATCAAAATATGGATTCCTCACCAGAACTGCAACAGTTTTGACTGACTTCTTTTACTTTAAAAGTTGATAATTTTTCATGTAAAAGAAAAAGACAATAAACTCTGATTTTAACTGCTTTTGTTTACTCGTACAAAGTAAAAACCGCAACAACAGAATCCAATTACAAAATAAAACCTTTGTAAAGTTGTGCAAACCAGGAAAGTACAAAACAAAGCTCTACTTAAGAGGCGTTTCAGTGCAATGTGGGATGTACGGAATTACACTGATTCAGTTCAAAGGCTAATCAATTTAGCTAAAAGCTTTGAGAACACAAGACTATCACTTCCACACAACCATAAATACATATTTACAAAACAAAAGTGGACATTAATGTGGTTTGAGAGTAGATTGATTCAGTAGGATAATAATTTGAAACTTGAACAACTTTAAAGTGAAAAGTTGATTACAAAAAATGTACAGAAATTCCTTTACTTTCGATTTGCTTGCTGTAGTCTGAGTTTAGATGCTCGCTTAAAAAAAAAAAAAAACATTTTCCAAAAACAAATACATGAAGCTTTTCTAAACGTGGACAAATTAAAACCTAAAACTATTACCAGAAATTGAGACTCTTAGAGTTGAACAAACTTCTACAAATAAAGTTTAGCCAAGAAAATGAAAAAACTAACCTCAAAGCATCATGGGATGTTTGCTATCCCCTATCTTCAGCAAAAAAATGCTGATTTCACATTTTGAAAATAAAATAAAAAGTGACAAACAGCAGCTGCTGTGCTGCAGTCGGTTTCAAATCGAGAAGTTTATTGCCTGGATTTGGCGGTTTGGCTCCAAACGTTGAACGTCTTGGAGGTTTGCTGGTGACAAACATTTTCAGAAACTGTTGTGTTTACTGTAAATTGATGCTTAGATGTGTGGGAGTGGATTACCTTAAACAACATCACTAGAGACTCGTACAAGCTGTGTAGTCATAGTATTTTGCTTTTCAAAGGGAAAAATCTGTCATTTTTTCCTTGACATGGGTTTAACTCCTGCAGTAGAAGGGCTGCCTGCTTTTTCCTAGAACGTTCTCCAGGCCGTTACGATCCCAAAGTGTTGACGCGGGACATTCTCTGCTTCAGGCTGTACAAAAGGTGTTTGGGTAAGCAGTCCCAGTAAGACGACAAATGTTCCCTGTGCTGCAGAACGGTCTCCATGCACAACCTGAAGAGTGGAGGACATACAAGTGAATGTGAGGTCATTCGGAACGTTAGTGAAAGATATAGAAATAGAGATGATATGCAGGAAAATCTAACTCCAGAAAATGTTTTCATATAGATGGGTTAATGCTGGTGGTTTGGAACCTTTAATTCTTTTTAGTTTTTGTTTTAAATTGCAAAAAAATGTCGATGTCTAATTTAGCTTTTAAGATAATGTTTTAAACAACACCAAAGAAAATTTTTAACCTCACCACAGAATCAAAAACTCACTAAAATTTGCACACATATGCAATATCCAAGAGAAGTTTTTTTTAACGTATGTACTAAATTAAGAATCAAGAATGAGTCCCACCCAAAGACAACTGACGAAAAATGAAACATTCTTATAGTATTTCAGACGTACTTTTCTCAAAAATTGTACAGTAAAAATACTTCATCTTTTCAGTGGTAGTACTCTTTGAAGTACCAAGTTTGTCTGTAAAGGAATTGTGATGTACTAAATTTAAAATTAGGAATTAGTCCCAAACAAAGTTTGTTAACTGATATAAAAATTGACATTTTTATAGTATTTTAGATGTGTATTTCTCAAAAACTATACAGTAAAAATACTTCATATTTTCAGTAGTAGTACTCCTTGAAGTACAAAGTAGGTCTGTAAAGGAATGTGGATGTAGTGAATTTACAGTCAAGGATATATTCTCAGCCAAAGTCGGTTAACTGGTGTCATTTGTTGCACCTTTTAGGATTTCTTAAAAACTATACAGTAAAAATTCTCTACATTTCCAGGAGAATTTTTTTTTCAAGTAATAAGTAGATCTGTGAAGGATTTATAGTGAACTAAATTCATTTTTGGGATTCATTCACAGCCAAAATTAACCTATTTTTATCAATGCTACAATATGTTTTGCGATTTGACTTCTAAAAAAACAGAAAAACAGTCAATTTCACATAATTATAATATGCTTTAATGGTAATATGCATTCATGAAGAGCAATAATATCACGTTTCCGAAAGCTCGGCGGAGTCTTAAAGGCCACCTACAACAATTTTTTCTTTTTAAATGTTCCAAGTGGGGTTTTAATTACGACTGTGAAGTTTTAAACAACATTCCACATCCTAAATGTTTTAAAAAGCTGTTTTTGAAGCTTCCTTTTCCAAAAATTCCTCTGTGTGGGTGTGGCTTTTGGTGCTGAGCTGTCTGAAGCAGGTGTTCACCCAGTGGGGGCCACTTGTGGCTTTAATTTGAAATTATTTTTTAAATTTAAAATCACCACATTGTATGTTAGATGAAGGCTTGTAGAGCTCTGTTGTTACTCACCGAACTAATGATTTAGGCTGAACACTGAAGACCAGTAACTCATTGCTGTGAGCCTGTTAAAAAACAAAAGGAATAGTGGAGGAAAGACAAAAAGTTCAAGTCCAGTAAGCAAAAAAAAATAAATAAATAAATAAAAAAAAAATAGAAATGGTTGTGAAGAATCAGGTGACGGCTTACCGCTCTCCGGTGCGATAAAAGATTGTTGGCGCAGCCTCCAAACACAAACACCTCTCCATCCGGACCAGAACAGGCAGTGTGCCACAGCCTGGAACACAAAAGCACATCTATTTAGCAGAGAAAAACCAACCAATACATGTGCATAAAAAGAGACGACAATGACCTGGGGCTCTCTGTGTGGTTGTGTTTGAAAGGCCGCCATTCGTTTCTGCTCACACAGTACAGCCAGGCGTCACCTGGAAAACAAGAGCGTCTCTGTGGAAACCGGCTCAGACGATCGTTGACCTGTAAAGGTTAACAATTAGACTCACTGAGCGTCTCCCTTTCTGTGGTGAAGCCTCCGAATAGAAAGATGTGATCGGATGACACGGGTGTGAAGGAGTGCCAAGACCGTCCAACAGGGCCGAGCTGGGGGACACTCCTGCAGCAGAACACACAAATTACCTTTTTTCTTATTAAATCAACACAAATAAACAGGAGAAATGTCAAAATCTTACTTTGTTAGGCAATATTTTAAAAAGAAAAATTAGATTGCATCATTTTGGAACAGGAAACATCAACAGAACTTATTGTAGGCATTATTACTGTCACACAGGAAAGGGCTGGCTCTTACATCTCATGCCACTCCCATGTGTCAAGGTCAATATAGTAAAGGTCGTTAAGTCTGTGCATCTGCAAATAAAATACAATAAATCCGGATTAGCAATTTGCTCGTACCGTCTTACCTGAAGGATGAAGAATATTTCCTCTTCCTTCTTACCTTGAAGCGTCCACCAAAGACGTAACCACGGTTACCGACTGTAGCACAGGCATGAGCTGCTCTGGGTGACGGGGTGTTGCCCTACACCAAAACAACCACTATTACTTTATATAGTGTGAAAAACATCCTGAACTTGAGATGAGGTAGTATTTACGTGGGTTATAGGTTGGCTCCAAGTGAATGTCTCCAGATCCAAGATGTGAATGTGGTTGTTCCAGCCTCGCCCAGGACTGTCATACTGTAAAACAAGAGACATATTTAAGAAAAAAAAATGCAATTTCCTCTATTTTCTAATGTTTTCATGCAATTTTAAACAAACATTAAAACGTTTTTTATTTAAATTGGTTATTTTAGATATATAAATACAATTGTGACTGTTTGTTCTAAATTAGATTGAGTTGTCATGAATGGGATTAAGATGCAACAACATTATAATTAAAATAGTACCGGTAGTTACGTATTCTACAGTTAAAAGGCTATTTTTAAGCCTCTTCCTTTTCTGCAAATTGGCTAAAGATGATTTAATGGTAAACAGAACAACATAAATGAACAAAAAAAAAAAATTTTAATAAGGCAATAAGAAAATGAATAAACGGAGCAAAACTTTTTAAATCTCAGTATATTTCTATAGACATTATTCTTAACTGACCCCAAGGGAGGAGGATTCATCATATTCAAAAGTCCCTCGATGAGATCCCTGAGGAGCATAGCCATAACCGCCAAAGAAGATCAATCTGAAAACCAAAATTAAATAAACTCTTTTACAAAATAAGATTTGTTTTTGTGCGTTACCCACTTAAATTTTGAACTAACATATTTCTTGGTTGACACAGAAGGTCAGATGTTAGTATTTATTGTAATGAGGGAGTAAAGAAGCAGGCTCCCACTAGTTTAATAAAATTACATTTAAGATTTTTCTAAGCCCCTTTAGGGCAACTTGGAACAGAATTTAAAGCCTGTTTCACAGCTGTTCTGTGGCAAAAGATGCAGCAAATGCCCCCTAAATTTCCACTAGTAATAATCAACTAAAGGAAAAACTTTTCTCCAATCAGGTCATTTAAAATGTCCTGTTAGCAAACCTGTTAGAGTTCTTTGATCACTGGAAATGTCAAAGTCTGTGATAATTGGTTTAATCTTTCCATACAAATTATGTGGGGTTGGATTGAGTTGCTGCTCTTTTATGGCATTTCTCAAATCCAGTTAAACAAGTTTGATTAAATAAAATGTAGGCAGTTCGTGTCAAATGTAATAATTTGGATTTGGAAATACAGCACATTTCTTACCTGTTCCTATGAACCCAACATCCAAGCTTGTCCTTTGATGATGGAGGAAGTCCTTTAAGGTCTTTCATTTCCTCCCACATCAGAGTATTAGCTCTTAAGCACAGGCGATAGATCTGCAATGTATAGAAGAGAAGATGACTTTCAGAAACAAAAAGCTAAAAAAGGTGCCTTTTGAAGACAATAAATTAGGATTTAGCAACACAAAAGTCTCACCCTGTTTGTGTTTCCTCTGGCATGATGGCCACCAAAAAGGTAAAGAAAGCCGTCGACACACACGCCACAGCTTCCAGACATGGAGGTGTGAAGATTACCTCCAGCTACATGTTTTTTCCTACAAATGAGCACATTATTATTGTTATTGTTCATGAAAAAATGTTTCCATGTTATTGAATGTTCTTACCAGACTCCCGATTCCATATTGTAAGTCCAGATCTCATTTCTAGGCAAGTACAAGTCAAAGAACCCATGGGTCTGGGCATTCTTGCAGAGACAAAAGACATACAACTGTTTTAGAGGATTTAAAAGGCTGTAAGTATAGAGAAAACTGAACTGCAGGACATACCTTGTATCCACCCCACACATACATGATGTTTCCATCAACCACAGCGACGTGCCCACTGCGCTCAGCTGGGGCATCCAGCTCAAACGTTTCAGACCCTTCAGTTTCAAACTGTTCCTCCTCCACTTCCTCCTCCTCTTCCTCGTCTTCATCCCCGTCGTCGTTGTTTACCATCCAAACAAACAATCTGTCCTCATCATCTCTGTCGGAGTCGTTGTCGTCCTCTCCAGCTGGTGGGTCTTCCTGGACGTCTGCCATTCTCTCCGCCATTTCTCCTCTGTCTGCCAGTGATAACTTGTGATGGAGGAAATATTTAAGACTAGCTGGTCTGATGTTTGCTTTTTTCTAAAGAAATAAATTATTATAAAAAATGTGTTTTTAAAAAATGGTCAAAACACGTAAGATAAATCTAAATAAAAGAGAAACAATATAAATGTGTATGGTTTCTGTTCAAAATACAAGTTTTAAATTCCAGTTAGCTCATTTTAATTGACAACTATCCATGTTAGCTAGCAACATAAATCAAACAATACCATAAAAATCTATAAAAAATAACTTAATTAAAAGAGCAAATGCATAAATGAGAATAGATTGACAAGTACCTTAACTGACTAAAATATAAGCAAATAAATAACACAAAAGAAAATATATGCACGCAAGGTAAGACTTCAGGAAGTCTGATTCAACAAAAATCCAAAAACTCACTTCTTTTCAATAATGTGATCATAAATGTTTTGGGTTTGAGGGCGGGGTTATGGACTGGATTTTGAGTTCTTGAACCGATTAGCAAGCATTTACCGAGCATAAAATAAATATTATTCAGAAAAACGAAAATTATTTCGTTCATATAAGTCCAAATATGTTGCTTTTAAAAGAAAACTACACCAAACCCAAATGAAAACAGCGCCAAAGCAGCTACAGCTGACCTACTTTAGTAGCTTAACTATTTAGGTTACAATGCTAACTTAGCTAACATCTAGACGATAACATATCCACTCGTATAAGTTCAGAAAGCTTTTGCATTAAACTTATTTCCTAAAAGTCATAAGATTAGTCAATTAATTAATTGACAAAAGCCTCTAATTGGACCAAAAGCGTCTTTCTTTTAGCTTGCCAGGGTTTTGTTTGCTAAAACTCAACAAATTTGAAGTATCGACTAAAACGTATTTTTTGGAGCTTTTACAACAAATTAAACCAGTTTGTTTTCACATGTAGGGCAAATTTCTGGATATTAATAACAAACCTACCTTATGAGTAATCTATGTTCCTGGTGAATAACAAAAAGACTCCACCGTTACAGTGAGGGCACCAGGAAGAGATTCGCCGGAAATGATTAGCTCGGCAGAGCGGAAGTCAACGAACATCACAGTTCACATTTGAAAAAAACTATTAAGAGCAAGTTATTTAATTTTATTTATAGATTTTTTATTAGTTTCAAAAGACTTCTTTATCATTTTCTCTTTAGCAAAAAACGCACAAATTTTCCCGTCAATGTTGCTCAAAATACGGTAAAACAGTGCAATAATTTTCAAAATAAAAGCACATGTTCTAGATTGCAACCAGAAAACTGAGATGAAAGCTTCCCAAACCATTTTCAACTTGACTTTTAGTTTTTAAGTTTTTTTCGCGTTAATATTAAAGCTTTTTCCTTATAATAATAAATGATGGAGATCTTGTTTTGCAAGGACATGTGTTTAATCTGTCAAGTAAAATAAATAAATCAAAAGGTATATTAAAATAGCCCAAGAAAACACATTTTTCATATGTAGACGGTAATTATTCTATTTCAATCTTTCCTTTCATTTTCTGTACAAAATGTATGATGCCCAAGAAACATGTTGACTTTTTTTTTTGCAAAATGCTTTTCAAAAATGAGGATAGCTTCTTTTTACATAATTAATTAGCAAAAATAGTTCTAAAATGTAACAGCTTACTCTATAGACTAAAATTTGTATTTAAAACGTATGTAAATTGGGCAAGAAATATCATGGATTGAAATCTCAGAAAAAACATTTTCCTTTAGGATGGTGATGACAGCTAAACTTAAAATATAAAAACATATTACCCAGTAAAGATACACTTTTCTTCTTCTTTTTTTTTAAATAAATAAAGCAGTAATTAATGTTTTTGGTTTTAATTAAAAATGCAAGCAAAACTTTAGTTGAAAACCCTGTTTTGCATTTTTATAGAAGTTTCCACATCATCTTCCTGACTACAACATATGCACAAATGGTCAGAACTGTCACTAAAAGTAATAAAACTTTATTTTTCATGACAGAACAAAGAAAAAAAGAAACATAAAATCTTTTGATTTCAAATCATCTAACAGTATCATACAGAGTCATGCACACAAATGTAGAGTCATGCACACAAACGTAAGCTGAGTAAACGTCTATTTCTTCAGAGTCCTTGGAGTTTACTGTTGGGGAAAAGGAAAAGTTTAGTGTAAACACAACAATCGTCAGAACAAAGCTTTGATTATGTCAAGTAAAACTTAATGACATCTCACCTGTCCTCAACAGTTTTGTTGGACGGGTAATACACCTTGAACGTGAAGCCGCTTTTAGGGAATGAGCCCTGCAGAAATAAACAAATCGAGTTGTTTCTTAGACTTTTAAAATACTGTAACTTTAGTGTGATTTTGTTAGGAAAAAATAAAGAAAAAACACAGTTGAGGTTTCTTCAGTCGCCTACCGGGTTGACACAAAGGCAGTCAGTGTTGGTGATGGTGAAAGGGTCATACTTGTCTGCAAAGACAATGACATCAGGCACCGGGTAGACGCGCAGGGAGTAGTCATAGGCCCAGAACACAGGACTGACATACAAAGGCAGCGGAGTCAAATGACCCTGAGACAGGATCGTCTTCACAAACTGTGAGGAAAACAAGAAGACTTCATCACCTGAAGCAACAATACTGCAGCTTTTATATATAACATATATAATTTTGCATATTTTTGATAGAGCTTATTGAGATCACATGAAACTTACATGGTTTGGGATGTCAAGGTTACTGCTGGGCAACCTGATGCAATTCCTGCACATCTTGTTAACAAGATCCTCTCTGACGACGACGATCTCCTGACTGCAGTACTGGATCCTGGTCAGAACAGAGGAGAAGACAGTTTTTATTTTAGCTTTAACATGACACAGATCTTTCATATATTCATTTTATGCAGATTGTGTTAAACCAAACATTTATGCAAATATTTAAAGCCATTCAGTGTTCGTTTTTACCTGCACGGGTTGGTGGTAAAAACAGAGAATGGCACTCTCTCACTGAACTCCTGTGTAATGTTTTGTACCAAAGGGGGTCTAAAAAAAAAAAAAAAAACATGTTCATTAGAGAAGTTGGTCCAAAACTGATAGAAATGCCTTAAATTTTTCTAAAGATTTACCTCGGCAGGATGTTGGCTGGTCCGGGGTCCTCAGGACCCGGAACAAACACAAAGCGGCTACTGCAGAGTTTAGATAAGACAGCTTTTAAAATCAGGTGTAGAGTCAGAGAAAATACTACATGGGTCAGATCCTACCTGCTGTGAATGCTGGGATATGAACATATCATGTCAGCCAGAGCTTTCAGCGACTCTAATAGAACAAACAACACATTAATTAGTGCCGTCATGCAATTCATTTTTTATGCGATTAATTAATTGTGACCTGTAATTAATCAGTTATTTTGATTGAATTTTTTAACCCTTATTTTGAGATGTTTTATTTAAATGTGTGACACAGCAAAAGGGTAGATTTATAACTTTTTTAATATTATAAGACTCCCAACTTTATTTTGACAGCACCAAGGGGTCATTTTTTTCCCAAATCTTGAACAATTAAAGAGAAAAAAAACATCAGGTCTTCTATTTTTTTTTTACTTTACCTTTTTAAGGATTTTTTTAAAAGTTTGGTGCTAATTTGTACAACAAAAACTCACATTTTAAGTAAAAAAAAAACAAACAAAAAACATGTTTATATGTTTATCATAACATGCAATTACTGCATAACTAATAAAACATTTTTTTTTACTTTAGAATAGAACTTTTATTCCATCAATTGAAATTGATACCAAAGAGCAATGCTAAAAAATAAGTAATAGAATAAAATATGAGTGCTCAGTTGTTGTAGATTGTAAAAATCTGGCCCCTAATATTCATACTATGAAGCATACAAATATGGTAGTATATAGCATTAATACTCTGTTGTTAAAGTACTAAATGTAGAACAAAAATAAGGAAAATCAAATAAAAGAACACTATTTAAAAGGGAGAAAAAGCCCTCATTCTTAGGCTCACCTTTCAGCGACCTGTTCTGTGTTTTCCCATACGGGGCAGAAGAGAAGTTCCCACATAAAACGAAGCAAGTTGGAGGCATGGCGGCATATCCTGTAAAGAGAAAAATGATAACAGCGTGAATCCTATAAAACAATAGAATGTTGTTCTGTGAAATTCTGCTCCACCTGAGAACATGATGTTGAGTTTTTCCATCACTTCAACGCTGTCCAGCCAGACGTCAGAGACGATCACAAACATGGCGTCTTCGCTCTCCTCTTCCAGCTGCTTGAGCTTGGAGGAGGCCTTGACGGACGTAGACGACGGGCCGCCGAAGAAGTTTATGTTGCCATAGTAGGACCTAGAGTTAATGCATAGAGTAAATTAACTGTACTTTCATAGAAACCATCCTTTCATTTAGAACTCTTATATGGATTGATTTTAACAAAAAAAAATAAAAATGTGGCTTTTTTAACAGTCTGTTTGTCTCGTCTTGATTGTGTTTATGTAGTTTAAGGAAAAACTTAGGGAATTTTCTTCTTCATTACAGTGGCAATCACTTGTATGTTTATTAAATATGGCTAGCAGACCCAAACTGGAGTGGTCACTCACTAAATCGCAGTTCTCCTTTTGTGGTCTCGCCATTTTATGACATTTTTAGTGCACTTATTCATAGTGTTGTGAAGTCCTGATTGGCTGTAGAGGATCATCAATTTTAAATAATTTGTTTCAAGCATTAAAATCATTAAATACTACAATAAAAACACATAAATGATGAAAAAAATATGAAAAATAAATTGAATAGAAAATAAAGAAAAAAATATGTTTGTCAATTTGTCTCCTTTGTGCCGTATCTCCTAAACAGAATGTGTTCAGTTTGCCAAAGTAACATACATTTTCAAGGTCCGTTTTCCTTCTATAACACTGTTATTCTACAAAGGTTTGAACATGGAAGCGAAATTTTACAAACGTTAAAATTTGTCTTCAAATAAAAGTGTACAAAGTGTATAGTGAGAGCCTTAAAAAATCATAATCATCTATTGTGAGTTATTCTCAGAGAGTAATTCCTGCAATGAATGAGGATCCACTGCACAGAAATTTGAGTCTGAAGAGTTACCTGGTGGCTGATGAAGGCTCTGTTGGGGGGAAACCAAAGCCATTGACGTGAAATACAGAGTCCTCATACCATCCTGCAGAACACATAAGAACCCTTTAGCACCGCAGAGATGTTTGTGTCCAAGAACTACATGTTTTGGATCATCAGACATCTTTTTAAACTTCATTGTGTGGAGTTGAACAGAATTAGGATTACCTTCTGCCAAAACAAAGCAAGACTCTGTATACAAGCCATTATGGAACTGGTGAAAAAAGTGTTCAGGAAAACATTTCTTTAAATGAAAACATTTAGTGGCAAACTCTAAAGACAGTCAAAGGATATTGCTTTGGACAAATCCAGCTGTACTGTTCCACTTGGATCTTCAAGGTAAAATTTACCCTTTCAAACGTAAAAAAAACCCTCACATTATACAAAAAATGATGGAAAAAAGTAACAATTTTGAGCAAAATAAGTCTTAGTTTGGTAGTGATTTAAAAAAATAAGTAAAAATGTTTTCATCTAACCTCTTTGAGTTGAGTGACCATCCCGAGTACGATTACCTCCCCGAGCTTAGCTGTGCTCCCAAGCAACGCTTCAATTGTCCTGAGCTGCACGAATAATAAAGGGTAAATTATTAGCCACACAAATGATTTAGACTCATTCAAAAATAAGAGTGAAAACTAGACACTTTGGTCTATTTTAAATTTGTTTTCTTTACCTGAAATTTATTTTGACCTTCTTCAACAGCAGCTCCAATCGCTGGTGGGGTGAAGAGCTCATGACGATGTGTGCGCTAAAAATGTAACAAAATGTGAGCATAATTAGAGTATAAGCCAGTTATTGTGACAGGTGGGACGTACCTGTTGTAAGATTGTGTAGCGCTCCCTGAAAAGTTCAGCTTTGTCTTTGGCAGAACCACACAGACTGGGGGCTGGATGATTGGTCATACTGATACTGCATGAAAAGAGAGAGAACAAGTAGGAAACACAAAAAAATGTGGCAACAATAAAACACAAAATCAGATTCCCTGTAATTAAGTTTTAACTGAAAGAAGAAACAAAAATAAAAGCTCACGGTAGAAATTTCTTCCTCTCCACGTTGTAAATGTATCTGGGCACATCAAAGGCTCCAATGATGTTAAAAATATTGTCACTGTAAACGAATTCAATTACTTAGTGACAACAAACTTTTGTTTGGCAGCAGTTTATGACACTTTATGTCGTAACAACAAGAACAAATAAGAGGGGGAAAAAAGATAATCTAATGTTAAAATTGTTACTTACATGGTTTCATCACAAGACTGGGTGCAGTCTTGTACAGCAGTTTCAACCACAGCCAGCTCGATCATATTCGAGGACACTGTCGGTAATAAAAACATAAAATCAGAAGAAGCTACTTACGAGTAACGTAATATTTCAAAAGAGAAGACATTTAGTCTAAAATGCCATCAACTTCTAGATAGAAACATAGTGATTGAACACGTGATCAATCCTTCCTTTTTGGAAAAATCTGTACACAAAAAGTACAAAGAGACCTGCAGAAACTGACTGCACTACACTTACAGGGTTGCTTCTCCACTGAATCCAGAACCTTCTCAATGACATCCTCAAGTTCAGAGATATTGACTGATTCCAGCACCTCAGAAAGATACCGACTGGCTTCACTGAAGAGGAAACACGCAACAACACAACTTTATTTAAAAAATACATGAATAAGGAACATGTGGGGAAAAAGTAACAAAAAAGCACTATAGCACTAATTTATACATGGATGGAGTCTGTAATGGAAACATTGGAGACTGTGTCTCTAAAATGACAAAGGAGGTTCTGTAGCCGGTGTTACTAAAACAGAAAAAAAAAATGTTATACAGTGAATGCACAAAGTTAAGCTTACGGTCGAAGTATCAGTCCCCTCATCTTGAAGCCAGCCGTCACTTTGGACTTTATTTTCCGAGGTAAATCCATGTTTATGTTTATTGCGCCTCAAGATTTGGCGCTAAAAGGCAACTTCCGTGTTTGTCGTCACTTCCTCCAAAGAGCGAATCTTCTTTCTTTTCTTTTTTCCTTTTTCTCCCTTTTCCCAGAAACTTACAATTTCATTCAAAAAAATTCATTGTAATAAATGTTTAAAAAATGATCAGGAAAACGAAAATAAAAAGACTAGCAAAATATTGCCTTTTAGTATTTGCTTTGGACTATTAAAAAGTGATAACCATGAAAGCTTAAAAACAAAATCAGGTCATAAAATCACGTAACATGTTTAAACTAAAATGTCTGGTCTCTTTTTTGTGAGCACTTTATTGAACTAGATGCACCTGTTGACACAAGTTAAATAAAAATAATTTGAAATTTAAAGTAAAATGCTTAAAGTTAAATATGGCAATGATATGTACCTCACAATAAGTATATTGTTTAATTTACTACAATTATGACTAGTAAAGGGCAAATGGTTAACTTTTAATTTGAAAGACCTTATTCGGAAATGTGGTTAACTTAAACGCTGGCGCATTTTTTCGGGGTTGAACACTGACGGTATTTTAATAGCTAGTGACACAAACCACAGTTAATACAAGTAAAAATAAAAGTATGTTTATATCCGTATCCATGTAACCTATAGCATACACGATAAGTTCACATGCATTTATCTTGAAAATCTGAACCGGAAGTTCCTGCTTGTTTGTCCCCTGCACTCACGTTGTTTACACAGCGGATGGCACCCACGATGAACTTGTGTGTTTTGTGTTAAGTGAGCAGTTTTTGACAGCATGACAATAGAAGTACGAAGCTTGGAGCTGCACTGTAGACTGAGGGTATGTCTTATATTAATTGATTTGTAGAGTTTTGTCCCACAGTGTGTAGATAACCTGTAACGATAACCAAAGTTAGCTAAAATTGACAGTTCTAATGTATTCCTTATGGATTTTAAACACGATTTAGACGATTTTTTCCTCGCCTTTGTGCTCGTCGGACGTCGTTCTGTCAGTGTTATTTATATATTTCTGTTTTAAAAAAACGAGTCACGTTTTTCTGCTTGTTATTGACAGCATGGATCCTACATTGGAAGGGGGGTGTTTGGAGCTGGTGGCCCGGGAAAGGAGCGGACACTCGGCTGTAGTGGTGAACAACCTGCTGCATGTGTGGGGAGGCTATATGGTAAGAGAAAGAAAGAAAAAAAGAAATGCTACCAAGCGAGTTATGTTTGAAAAATGACCTGTCACATCAGCCAAGTCTAAACATGAACAGAATTTCTACAGGTTTTATACTACTATTTATGTGTTTTTGTTTTTTTCTGCCAATTATTTATTTCTGTTATAAAAAAAAAAAGTGCATTCGTAGCCTATATTTGCTGTAAAAATATATATTTATCCTTATATATATCTTTTTGAGGTCTGTCCTATGAAATTACTGTTTACTGAACACTTTTTAAAATGGTAATTAGCGTATACTTACATAGCTCTTTTATGCTTTCTTAGAAGGCCGAAAGCGCCAAACAATCACACTTCCACTCGCGAAAACCCACACACATATTTGCATATTGATCTGAATTTAAATTTTACTTTACTTTTTTTAGTTTTTTTTTTCTTTCCTAAAACTTCCCACAGTGGATGCCCTTACATCCTCATGTAGGCTGTTCCACCTGTGAAGCCCACAGTGCTGAAATGTGGCCTCGCCGTGTGTTTTTGTTCTGACCTTTGGGGCCACCCACAAACTTGCACCTGAGGACCTGTGGGAGGGTCATAAACTAAAAGTAAATCTCGTAAAAATGAAGGTCCAATTCCATTCAAGCTTTTATAAACTAACAAAAGAACCTTAAAATCGATCTTAAAGTTTTTTATTTGGAGTAACGTGCTCTTCCTTCTTTCTGGTCTTGGTTAAAAAGCGTTGAGTTTTGAACAAGCTGCAGCCGAATGATTACGGCTTCACTGCCGAACTCTGGTTCCAACCTAACCACCAGGAGCAATGTGGGGTTCAGTTGACACATGAGCGGGCATGGCGAGAATTGAACCCGCAATCCTGATCAGAGGTTAACCACTCTACCTCTGCACCATAGCTGCTATTGTTTATTTTGTTTTTCCACCAAATTTTCTTTAAAAAATCCAAAATTCGGGTCCATGACAGCAACTTTCATTAAAAACATCCAAATGTACGAATACGCGTGAGGGTTTAAGTGATGTGTTTCTATGGTTACAAGCTGTCCACCAGTGTTCAAAATAAAGTAGTGCATACACTACTAGCTAATATGCATATATGGCTCTGTACACATGGCATAATATTTCTTTATTTTGTGCTTTTTTTCTCTTTAAAATTGCAGTCCGTCAGTGATGAGGAAATTTTTCTTCCGGGTGATGAGATCTGGGTGTATGATCTAGAAGGAGGAACATGGTGAGAAACTGTCTTAGCATTTTTTTTTTTTTTTTTAATAAAACTACTAATATTCAGATTTAAATGGTTTGATGTCCTCTCATTTGTTTATAAAAAGTGAAAATTGAATTAACGAATGACAATTCAATTTTTTTTTTTTTTTGAAGGAAGGTGTTTCACATGATCGGTGAAGTCCCTCCCTCCATGTCTGGGTCATGCAGCTGCTTCCTCAATGATCACTTGTACATATTTGGAGGTTGTGATGACAATGGACAGACAAATCAGGTGTTTTGAGTTTGTTTTCTTCCTAATAAAACATTTACGAGTTGTAAAAATCTTGTAAATCAATGAATAAATTCTGCGTAGTCAGAATAATAAATCCAGGGAAAAAAAACTAAAGTATTTACTGATCCAGTTTTTGGATTTGAACAGATGTACTGTGTCGACCTGACAGACGGTAAATACATGTGGAGAAAAATCGAACCAAAATCTGGTTCAGCTCCTTCACCACGAGACAAACTATCCTGCTGGCTTTACAATGAAAGGTAAAACATTTAAAAATACTCAGATTGATTGGTGTCACGTCTAAACCAGTTTTTATAAAGTTTTTAAAGTTTAAATTCTGCTGTTCTGTGTCTTCTAGGCTCATTTATTTTGGAGGATACGGTCGCAAACTTCTCACTGACATTAACAGCAGGAGCAGAAACTTTATTGCAGATGAAGCATCATGGGTAAAGTGTTTCCCTTCTTGTAGTTTTTTTTTCTTCAGTCATGAAGCCACAAAATTAAATATATTTTTCAAAGACATAAATGGTAAATAGGTTGCAGTTAGTCTGTTTATAGATAATCAATTATATTTTCCTTAAGAAAACCAATAAAACCCAGAGAATTGTCTCAAACTGGAAATTATCTGTCAAATATAGTACTGATTGTCTTCATGTTAGGATACGCTTTTCATTAATTACAAAATATAATGCATTAATTCATTTTCTGTGCATTTTTTCAGGTGTCAGACGCCTTCTGGGGATGGAACAATGAAGTTCATGTGTTTGATCCCACAGAAGTCACTTGGAATGAACCACAAACCCATGCAAGTAGAAGACATAAGTTATACAGTCACTTATGCTTTTAACCTGATGTATAAACAAAAAAAAGGGTCACTCTTGCTATAATAAATAACATACAAGAAATAAAAAGCACGATGGAATATTAGGGTCAGTTTACAAGCATTTTCAAAAAAAAAAAATACAACTTAAAATGTGTAAATTTACGAGAAAGGAAGTCATAACGGTGAGAATAAAGTCGTATATTTATGACATTGAAATTTATAGGTAAAATTTGTTACTTTTTTCTCACCAATTTACATGTTTTAACCCTGACAGGGCCAAATTAAGTTTTAGTAACAGAAAAAAATGTGATATTTGGGGATCTTATGGGGTAGTAACAGGTAGTTAGCATTTAGCTGTCTCAAATCTGCAATGCCTGCCCTGAAGAGGGTCAAAATCGTAAATTTTAGTACTTTTAAAGTTATAAATGTACGGCTTTAATGTAAACTTAAGAGAAAATGTCATACATTTACAAGAAAAATACCTGGAGCATCTTGTGAAGCTTTTATTTCCGGATAGGTTTAAAAAACAAAGAAATGACTTTTTGGCGATTCAAAATCAAGTGATCATCAGTGAAGATTTTTTTTTTTTTTTTTTTTTTNNNTCGTCGCTTTTCATCTCATCTGTGTTTTTCTTTCTAGGGCCGTGCTCCTGCTCCGAGGGCAGCGCACGCTGGTGCCACACTTGGATGTAAAGGATACGTTTGTGGGGGCAGAGTCAGGGTGAGTCCTTCCGGTCCTTTTTTACATCAACTTTACATCTTTTAGCTCAAAAGCAGACAAGAAATTTCTTTTTTCACATCTAGGAAACCAGGACTAGTGACATTCACTGTTTGGATCTTGAATCGTGGACGTGGTCAGAAATGTGAGTCAACCTATGAGACATTTTTAGTATAAAAATGTAAAAATCCTGATTGTTATGATTCTAAATATACTTCCCAGAATCCCCCTGTCCACTCCTCCGGTAGGCAGATCCTGGCATACGCTCACAGCCGTGTCCGACACCACCATGTTTTTGTTTGGAGGTCTGAGTGTAAACTGCAAACCAATGAGTACGTTTCATTTAAAACTTTATTATTAGTTTTTACTCTTTTGTAGCTAAACTCTATTAATTTTGTACAATAAAGGTGATGGCTGGTTGTTTGACGTTGAAACAAAAAAATGGACGGAGTTGCAGCATCCCTTTCAGAATAAGCCAAGGTACAAATTTATATTTTATAAGTTTAAAAATACGACATTAATTGAATATTTCTGTTTTTCTTTGAGGCTTTGGCACTCGGCATGTGCGGCCAAAGATGCAGATGTGGTTGTGTTTGGTGGAAGTTGTGACTACATCCTCCTGGTGGACTCTGTAAGGAATTTTAAAGTGTTTAATTTTTCAAAAAAGTAAAAATTCTTAATCTTTACATAGAAAAATGCGACTAAAATCGTATTTGTGAAGCAAATACAAGCAGGATTTGGTTTAACTAAATGTTCTATATTGACAACTGCTGATAATCTGTTTTTTATAATACGAATGATTTAGTTAGACTTACTTTGCAGGAAAAACATTGAACAAACATTTTTAAAGATTACATATATTTCTACTAGATTAGTCTTTCAGTTTTTTAGTAAAACCAATAAGATAACTCATTAATAAGTGTTTACTATTGAACATTTTATTCTAATCTAATCAAAAACATGCTTTAGGACATTGTGTTTTAGGTCATATTTCTAGGTTTTTTTCTGTTTTGTAACTACATTTTTGTCTTTTTTTTGTTATATTATGAAAAAACACTGGTATTTGGCAATCACACTGTAGCAAAGTGTGTCTGAAACTACATTAAAAGTTCATTTAATGTGTAATATTAGAAGCGCAGTTCTGAAAATGTGGAAAAATGTTTAAACATCTCAATGAGATAATCACATGAAATCCAATTGTTGTTTATGGTTTGCTGCTGTGGAAAAAATAATATTAAGTGTTGATGCTCATATAACAAAATTACTTGTATTGTTCATAAAACAAACTACAATTTGGTTCTGACAATTAATTTTGTGATTATTTTGTTCTTTTCAGGGTCACTGCAATGATGCCATTGTGTTCCAGACACAACCATATCCTCTATTTAGGTAATTTGCTCAATTACAATGATAATTTTGATAATATTAAAGATATTTCTCTGTTCTTCCGTTTGTGTTTTGGGATTTTTTTTATAATATCTTGTTATTTGAAGTTGTTTTTTTCATAAAATGATCTGACAGAGCTTCTGTTTCCTGTCAGGATTTGTCAAGATTACATTGCAAAAAATATGCGACACTCGGAGAACCTCAGACGTCAGCTTCCTCTTCTACCTCACAAGCTGCTGAAGTCGCTGCAGAAGAGGATTTCTTTCTACAGATCGTCGAAGAAGCATCTCCGTTAAACACAGTGGTTATTGTTAGATAGATTTTTAGTTACTTTTTTATGTTAAAAGTTTTAATTTGTAAAAGACAAATATATTTTATGTTATTTTACAGTTTTAAAAAATAATGTATTTTATTTTGTATATTCTATAACACTTAAGTCACTGTGACCATTTAACAAGTTATGAGGAACTTTTTTGTGAAAAGATTGTGATAAACTGAGCATTTAATGGAAAATTAAACCATTTTATTTTAAAGTATGTTTGAACAAGAGTTTTTTTTTTTTTTGTTTTTTTGGGCCACTAAGTGGCTCCAGACTTTTTTCTGTTTAAATGCGGTGAGTCGTGTCAGCAGAAACAGGCTTAAAAATCACTGGAAATATTTCTGGTGCCACATTTCCCAGCGGCTGGACCGGAAAAAGAGCCGAAACTGGGAGGAAACCTTACATAAACATTTACTTCTTATACCTTTTGTGGTCGCCACATGTCGTCCAGAAAGGACGTCCAGAGCGCTTAAAGAAGTCTCTGCTGGTTTTAATCAGGCAGAGCCGGACCTTCTCATTTACTGAGCACGACACGAGTTCAAGTACAAAGTAATGGATGACAAGCGGCTTCTGAAAGGGAGCCGAGCGGGAACGATCGGATGACATGACACCAATCCTGTGCAAAACAAACCCTGGAGGTCTTCATCAGTTAACACCCTGTTTAAAGTACAACCTCCTGGCATGTAGTCCTGTTTCTCCTTTTATACAACGACAATCGCACAGCTTCATGTGGTTAATTAAGATTTAGAGGTCTAAAAAAGTCAGGAAGGAGTTTTCGTGGTTTAAATCTCTTTGAAAGAACATTTTTACTTTATTTATACTGAGTTGTGTGAAGATTGTAGCTTTTTCAATGCATTTCCTGTCGTAGAAAACAATCTCTGTTCAGTATTTTGGAAAATCCATGTAGAAAAAAACTTATTAAAACAGCTAGTACCTTAAAAATGTAATGGCACATCAAGCTGATGATTTAAAAGTATCATATTATCAGCAAAAAAGGACACTGATGACCATTTTATTTGCAAAACCTTTAAAAATAATCAATTTAAAAAACAATCAGTAGATTTTTTGTGAAAAACAGTTGCATTGACAACAAAAATGTTATTTTTTTAAACTAACATGGAAGTTCTAGGATACACAAAGTCTATTTTGGCTGTAAAATGAACAAAACAATCTTCTGCATCAGCCTAAACATTTATTTTTTCTCATTTTTTACTTAACGTAGCTTCAAAATCCAGCCATTAAAGCACAACTTTCCAGCTAAAAAACTAACAGCATAAGCTGGGCTTGTTTATGGCTAAGTTACAAAAATCCATAAATGACTCAAAGGCTTATCTATGGTTTATGCAACTTTTCTTTACTGTAACCGATAAATAAACTAACAGACATTTGACAAAGTGTTGCATGATTACATTTGAAAAATTAAGAAAACATCAAGTCAAGGATTATTCTCAAGCTTGTGCACCTAAATTAAAACTCTTGAGTGTATCAATTATTGTTTGTTAAAGCATTATTAGTAACAGGGAAGTTCATTTACCTTCAACCAGTGGTTTGAAAACAAGCAGTGAGAAAACAGAAGTAAAAACTTTCTGGGTCATTCCAGAATTTTATTAAAAGAAAGATTTTTGTTTTTATGTCAATTTTCCATGATAATTTACTGTGGATTATTAATCCTAAAAACCTGGTCTCTTGTGCAGTTTCTATTAGGAAATAATTTATCTTTATTTTTTGTTTAAAATGTTCCCTGTCAAATATTGCAGTTTTAGTTGTATTTAAGTGTAATAATAATTTGTTGCAATTTTAAAAAATACAATATAATTCTTTATTTATGATCTTAACATTAGAATAATTATCCTCACTAAAGAATTGGAGGATATTACACATACCACCAATCATATTTGAAATACTCTACCTAAAAATATTCAAACATGTAGTTAATGACCAAATATATCTGTCTTAAGACCAAATCTACAAAAATGAAGAAAAAATGGTTTTTAAAATGCCAAAGAAGTCTGGAGTAAAGTGCCATACCCCCCTGTCTTAAATCTTAAATAAAACTGTTAATATTACATTTTTAGAATTCATTTTACCATTGCTGTCTCACATAACAGCAGGAACATTTGTTTTAATAAACAAAACATCAATGGAACACGTGTCCCACAACATGCAGACAACCTTTTTAGCACGATAGAAGAAGAATCTAGCAGAGAATCACATGACCAGCTGGATTCAACATCATCAAACAGATTTCTAAAAAGTGGGTGGAGCATCCTCTCCTCTATTTGTCATATTTTTACACTATAGTTAGCATAGATTGAATGCCCACTTTACACCTTTACACATTAAATCAGAATAAGACTACTTAAATAAGACTTTATATTTTATTATTATTATTTTTTTTTTACCAAGTTTGTCCTAATGGTCATCAGTAATTTCCTTGAAAACCCAACAAGGATCTTTACAGTCACATTCACTCATTCATGCACACATTCACACAGTGATGCTGAACTCTGGAGCCAACCTGTAACCGCCAGAGGGAGGGCGGAGTTGCTCAAGGACACTTTAACGAATGTTTGGGAAGGGCGGGAATTGAGCCGGAAGCTTCTGATCAGGGTGACCGCTGTACCTCTGCACCATGGTCGCCCCAAATATATATATATATAAAGTGATAAAAAATTGCACAATTGATCTGTGAGCAAATGAATATGGTGGCCCTGAAGGACAAATCTGATCAACAAATGACTCGGTGCAAAACATTTAAAGATCACATTGAAAAAGCAAAACAAATAATAAGCCCTTCAGTTTTTAAATGTATAATATGTGTTTTACAAGGATTTTTATCTCTATTCTTCTTAGAATGTTTATATGAATAAATATTTTACTTTTTATTTATGACTTTCTGTGTGTTTTTATAGTTTTGTTATATGGACTTTGAGTCCGTAGTAAAGTTATTCTATTATATTCTAATAAAATAGTATTATATTTTAGAAGTAAAAAAAAAAGAAAGAAACCAAAATAGAAAATAGAAAATATATTAAAAAAAATGAATTGTTAAAAAAGAAACACGATGACAAGCCAGAAAAAGTGGTACTATGGGACATCATGATGGAGGATGATAAGCTAAGCAGCATCACTTCATACCATAAATTTCATTTGAAATGATGGACAAACATCCTCTTCCAAAAACTACCTGATCCGGTTTCGTCCATTTTTCTAACATTTCATCTTGTTTTCTGTAAATTACTTTTGTTTTCTGAATGTATTTTTCCTGTTTTGGTTTCTGAAATTTTGTGGTGTTTTCTAAAATATAATGCTGTTCAATTTTATGTTTTTAAATATTTTTTTAGCTTCTTAATTGTCGTTTTTTTTTGCATCAAGTGATTTGAACTTCAGGGCCACCGTAAATCTAATCTTTGATTGTTAATAGCTTATTATTGATAACAGAAAATCCAAAAAGTGACAGTTTACTTCTCTTAAATGGTGAAATTTCCAATTCTAGAATGACCCTTTCAGTTTCACATGTCTCAAATCTCCAATAAAAACAGAAAAGAAACAATATTTGCTTTAGTTTGAGGGAAAATGATCAACTGAACTCTCTCTCAATAGTGTCCATCAGCTCTTCTTCAGATCCATCATACAGCACAACTGTTGGCTGAGAGGAATGATGGCAGCTGTTCAGAGTCCTGCAGAGAGCAGAGAAGCATCACTAAATCAGCAACAAACAAATCTACATTACAGTGTTTCTGTGTGAACCTACAGTCTATTTAAAGTGTATTAATGGCTCTCTTGTTCCTCGACAGCACTTGTCTGACAAATCTCATGGCACTGATAATAATGGGTTGGTATTTCGATCCCCCTGAGGAGAATTTAATCTGCCAATGTTCCCCCTTTACTCCACTGAGCTCAAAAATCAATTATTAATCACATTTACTTACAGTTGTCTTTCTGAAGAGGAAACAACTTCATTTTGCAAGAAGTTCTGTTAAAAATAGAGGAAATAACAATAAAAAAATGTTTCTTGGTTGATTTTTACAGCATTATTTAAAGTTAAATGGTAAAATAAGTCCTTACATCATCATCATGCAGTTTGCGGTCTTTGTTTACATCCTTTGACACACTGCGTGAGACACGTGGCCCCGCAGCTCTTCCGGGCGCTCGAGGCCGAGAAGCGGAGCTGATGTCGTCTCCAGTGTCCTCCTGACCGAAATGACAAAGTCCATATGTTCTGGATCTGATGAAAGACTTCTTAGGATTAGTTTTCTTCACGAACATCCCTTCGTCCTCCGCCAGGACGGTGCTCAACTCTTCATCCTCCTCCGCGTAACAGTCCAAGTCGTTCCGTTCGCCTGCGCTGCGCCGTTGCGCACAGCTCCGATCCTTATTGCGCAAAACGTTCACAATCCTCAGCGGACCCCCGTCCGTCCCCGTCACCGTCCCGGACGCAGGTGCGACTTTTTTCCCTCTGCTTGTTCCTGCGCCCATGTCCGCGCGCGTCCTGCTGCTCTGGAAACCTACAGACTTACTTCCAACATTCCGCCTTCTAGTTGACTATTAACCCAGAAATGCTCTCAGTCTTCAGTTTAAGCTTTTATTTTTTTCACCCTTAATTTCCTTTAAAATTTCTTCCACTGTGGCTGAAATCATCCCCACATGTTCAGAGAAGTGAGCGCGCAGCCAAAACTTTCGAACTTCCATCAGGATGAGAAACTGTGCGTCCCTTACATAACGCAGCTTGGCTCAGGACCCCAGGGAGACAACCCCGCCTTCTTATGGGGTGAAACACTCTCCCTTTGTGTTTCTATTAGGCTAACTTCAAGAGTTTTTGCTTTTCCCTCCATTATTTATTAACAATATATGCAAAAAATACATGTAATAAAATAAAAACGACAGTTATTTGTACCGCAATGTCTGAAATATTTAATCCCATTTCTCAGAAGATCATCCTAATCCATGTATTTTTCATTTTATAAATAAAGGGTGAACCCTAATTCTTGTGGGGCCCTCAGGTGATGGATTAGGATTCGAGGGCATTCCTTTCCAACAGTTTGAGCTTCCCTGCGATTCCAGCTTTTGTTTTACGTCCAAAAAGTCCCAGCAGGGTTACCTCAAATCCAGTGCGGTCCCAAAAAGTATCAGGGGCAGAAAAAATTGTGTGCAATCTTTCAATTTTGAGTGCCCAGCAGCTGTCCAGCTCTGGAGGATGACCCAACACCTGTCACTTGAGGAAAATGGGAACGTGGGAAAAAGTCTTATTTGTAGAAATTCCTGATTTGATTTACTTTTGCAAAAAAGTGTGTAAACACAGAAAATAAGATGTTTTATTTGTACTTAAATAACACAAATTTATAGATATCTTAGGAGCTTCCAAACAGTTTTCTTATTCCTGCAGGGAAAGAGATTTCCTTAAATGGAAAGGAGTTTCGGGAAAATTTAAAGTTGAGGTCATCCCTTAAGTGTGCACAACCCTTTAAGCATAACTCCCAGGAGTCCACAATGTCATTAAAATCTACTCAAACTGAAATAAAAATCTGTTCTTTCCACATTAAAGCTATTTATTTTGCATCCCAAAGAGTTCACATTGGAGCAGTTTTTTTTAAATGTTGTCCTCTGTATCATGAATGTGATCAGGCAGCCACATCTGGAGAAAAACTTCAGCAGCTCCAAGGAGAAGGGGGAGGACCCGGCATGAGATGGAAGCCACTGCCCAGCTCGCTGCATAACTGTGGTTTGTTTGACTGCTCCCAGATTTTAGGAACACTCCTCCAACGCTGAGAGGGAAGCTAAAAAAAAAAAAAAAAAAAAAGGCTGAGTTAAGTCCTCACGAGAGGCTGAATGTGACTTTAACGGCGTATCACGTCCCTTAAATCCTCTGATTAGTTAGGTTGAGTGAAAACAGCAGAAATGTCTTTTGTTTCACCAGGAATCTTAATGAAAATGACTAAACAGCTCCGCGTCTTGCGTTAAAAGGAAAAAGGAGTTAAAAAAACTCTTCTCCAGAGAGTCGTTAAGCAGCCAGATGCTCACTGATACACATTCCAGTGGAGCTGCCAGGGCCTCATTCCCCACCAGGTACACAAACATGACAATGTCTAAAAGATCTACACAAACACATTTACAAACACGTCCTTGTTTTTAATGACTTCAGCTTAAAGATAACCCTCTTTTATACAAAGAAGACACATTTCTACAGCAACAAATGTATTTTATTCTAACAAAAATCACAAAAAGTCCAGATATAGTAAAATATAATACCATGCAAGTGATCATTTATTGGAGCTAAAACAAATCTTTTGCAAAAAATATATAAAAAGAACATTTAATATATAATATTTACTAGGAAAAAAACTTGTAGAACAGCATATAAGAAAGTATCAAAATGATTAAAATTTTACACAATTTAAGAAAAAATACAAACAGAAAATTTTAGAAATGTATAAATTAGAAAATAAGAAGCCTAATGAGACAATTTATGGATAATCGTGATATCAATACATTGTTTTGATGCTTTTTTTTCATTTTCATGTAATTATTTTATTACTATCATCATATTTATTTATCTTTAACACAATTTAACAACAGAACAAAGCGCTTTAGATTAAAAAACTTAAAGCATTTCCAAATCCAAATATGTTATTTCAAGTAATCAAACTTAATAAATCATGCAGAAATTTAAAACTAATGGTTGATTGGAAAATATACACATACATCATCATACATATGTAAATAATTCATATTATAGCTACTATTAATAATAAATAGGCATGCTAACTTTTATGCATGTTAGTAAGTTTATCAAAAGGAGTTTAATTCATTGCTCAAACAGGATTGGGAGGAAACAAACTTATATGATCCCACCCCTTTCATACTTTACTAAACTTTTTATTTTTTCACATAAATTATCAATTTTAGATTCGTATGAACTTTTTATCAGCTTTTATGTTTTATCAACACAAATGCAGATTAATAAAATCAAATGACGGAGATGAGGTACAATTACTTAAGTAGACGTAGCATTAAATTAGAAATCATTATACCATATCACAGATCAGAAACTAAGTGCATATTGTTTGTTGTTAGAATAAAAACTATTAAAAAACAAAATAAGTAAAAAAACAAACAAAAAAATGTAATAGAAACAAAGATAAAAAGCAAGGCAAAATATTTTGTGTGGCCAAATGCTTGACAATAAAAACGAGTCTTGAGTTATTTAAAAAATTTAAAAAAATGAATAGAGAAGTCACTCATCTAATGTTTAGAGGCAGGGTGAGTTTTTAACATTAGAAGAAACATTAAAAAGAAATATTAAGAGTAATTATTAGAATAAGATTAAAAAATAGGTAAAAAAGTGAGAATAAAATCAAGTTAATTAATTAATTAATTAAATTAATTAATTTAATTAAATTAAATTAAAATTAAATTAAAATATAAAAATAAAAATTAAATTAAGTCAAAATCAGCATTGGATCAAACAAATTGAATAATTTGACAAAATTTTAGTTATTTAAATTTTATGTATCACTGTACTGCTGAAAATCTCAAATTTAAGGCTATTTTCTTATTTTAATGTTAAACTGTGACCTCTTGATTACATTCTTGATGCTTTAACAGATCAGTGACACAAATAAACATGCCTATCGGAGCACCTTATTTTTTCTGTATCGTTGCAAAGCTTTAAATTCGCCAGTAGATGGAGCTATCATTCAAGAAAACCAACTCACATTTATGATTTAAAATTATTTCTCATTTCATAAGGATAATCTTTATAGTAGAACTGTTTATCCCTGCAAAATTTTCATTCTTTTCAGGGTTATTTTACCAAGAAGGATTTTTATTATTAAAATTTTTTTTAAAGAATAAATGACTTAAAAGTGCTGATATGGGCTGAACAAGACATGTACTATAGTGTGGCCTTTAATAATGTTGAATAAGCGTTATACTAATGTACAGAAAACGGTGATAATGATATATAATAAAGTTGTTTAAAGACTCTGAGGATGGTGGAGGAGCTAAAACAATCAAATATGATCGTCTTTTTCACTGTAGCAGATAAAAATACAATTTTACAAGGATTTTCCATCTCTAGATAATTAAAAAAAAAGATATTGTTGCCTGATTTGAGATGCTTTACTCCAGTTTATGTTTATTCCGGGAGCTGTTTTGTTTTACCCAATTCTCAGATGATTTCAGGTTTATTTGGAATGGATTTTCTGGAAGCCTCTCGGTGTGTGATCACCATTGTAGTTACCATTTTTTCTATCAAAAGGCCATGTAATCAACAGAAAACAATTATTGCCTCTGTCTGGCACTCAAGGCGCTCAATATCAACATCTGCTTACATCCTAATTACCCACCAGGTAAGAGGCTTCATTCCAACAGAATCTCACAACAATCAATCCCGTCTTTATGCCCAGCTTGTTAAAGGACTCGGGTTTGTTTGATGTAATTTTGTCTGATTAACCTCTCCTAGAAGTGGTGCTCAAAGTTTTCTGTGAGCTTCTCTGAAGACATGATCCGGCTGGAATACAAAGGAGAATAAAACGAACCCAGAGGCTCCTTCAGTTCATCGATTGATTGAAAAACATCCATCCAGAAGAGAGCATCTTCATTTGTTAGCATATCATGGAAAACATGGATGATGTTGAGCGAGTAGCTTGGGTTTATAGGCTTTGGAGAGCTCTACAGAGGTGTTGGTAAGCTAGTTTGGGTTCACCAGATCATTCAATCTCTCTTAGTGTCCTTGACTCCTACAGCAAAAACTGTTCCTGACGGTCATTTTAAGCATTATTGCCATTATTGAAAAGTGGAATGGAACCGTCGGGATGGAGCGACATTAGAAAGCACCAATATAGCGCTCATTTATGCCAACGTTTTCAACGTTTGTACGCATTCAGGTTTCAATCCCGTCTGCAATCTTCTTTCAAATAACATTAAATTCCTGTTATGCACGATGTACCAGAAGTAAAGCATGAAATTCATTCCCATAATTTTCCAAAAATGACAAATATATACATTATTCATGAAAAAAAATCTAGTCTTTTTGGATCTAGAGTTAAAAAACTGCTTGTGTAAAAGTGCTAAAACCAGATTTGGGGCCGCACAGAAAAATGTAGCTTAAAATGTTTTAATTCCCTCATTTATTATAGGAATAGAAATGGAATTTGAGTTGATCCCACAATGGGGACATTGACCTGATAGCACAATTCAAAAACAGTGTTATAGTAGTGTTCCTGATGCTGTTTTTAAGTCCTCAAAATATTACAAACATGATGCTGCAAACGGAGATAGATCCCTGTCCTCCATAAGTAAAGATGTCTTTGTTCTTCTGTCCTTAACACTTCTCTGGAGTTTTGAGCTCTTGCTGAAAGCGATTATTTAATTCTTGTTTTATTCGACCAGATTAAAAAATAAAAAAAGATTTTAAAAAGTGATTCTAAAAAGTAAGTTCTGAACAGCAACAGCTTCTTGGAGGAACTCAGACAGTCCAGCTCAGAGATTTTCTGTCTCCTCTCTTTCATTTTCTGTCAAAACAACACCGAATATCAACTTTGAGCAGATTCATTCCCTTGATGTTTCCATTTCTAAAAACATTTTGAAGGTTGAGAGAAATCTACGAGGTGAAGCTTCACCTGTCTGATAAGGTGCAGATTGAGTGAATATTAGCACAAAACAACAACAACAAAAAACTTTTCAAAGTCTATCTTCTTCTAATTCTGTAACTATATTGTCTCAGACGATATTTGAAATAAAAACTCCAACATTTTCAGTTTTAAAATATATGAACACATTTTCAGTCCAAATTAAAGCACATTTTCATCCAGACTCCTTGTTTTTTTGAAGCTTGAAATGGATGAAATGTCACCTCTCAGATGTGAAGCCGAATTTTTCATGTTCTAGTTAAATTAGAATTTTTTCTCAACACAGAAAATGTAAACAAATCTGATCAATATTACATTTAAATTTGTATCTACAATAATTATTTGAGGCTTTTTCCACGTCAAGTTATGAAAAAGTAGTTTAAAAAGTCTACTTATTTATATTTATATTTGTTACTTTATCAATCTTGTGTTTTCAGACAACTTTTCAATCTAATCCAACTTTAATAGGCTTTAATGAAAAAAAAAAACGGTTTAATTACAAGAAACCTTGAAGTTCTATTTTCTCTTTTAACAGTGACTTTAGCTTAAAAACTATTCTTGGTGGTTCATGTTTAAACCGTGCTTACACACAAATGTTTTTCTTAAAGAAATTGATGGGAAATTATGTGATCAAAAGTTGCAAACAGCACTACAGAGTAGTAGTAAATAAAATCTTGGAAAAAAAAGAGAATTTATTACTTTCTTTGTGATCTTTTTTGTTAATAGTTAAACATCTTACTTTATGTTATTGTGGTTGTTACAAGTAAATGCAACCATGTAAATTTAACTTTCTATTGAAATTCTTACACAACAATTTATTTATTTGTTATTTTATTTGTTTTTTATGCTTTGAAGCCCCTCTAAACAACTGTGTTGTGATTTTGGGATAAATAAATACAATTGAATTAAATCCTCAACCCCTAAATTTATTTCCAATTCTGAAAAATAAATAAAGAAATAAAAAAATCAGTGTCAAGGGGTAAATATATATATATATATATATATATATTACTATTTTAAAGTTGTTGTTTTTCTTTTTTATTATGATTATGATGTTTTCAGCCAAAATCAAATAAACCTGTGATAATTTCCAGGACATAGCATCTGTAGAGCGGCAGGAGTTCATCAGGAAGTCGATCCCCTCCTTGTTACTGAGAGCTCTTCGCCTGCTTCAGATTCACAACAATTTGAAGAATGAAATACTCAGAAATGCAATTTTGTCTTCCGTCAAGAGAAAAAGGCTACAAGAACATGTTAAAAAAACTAAAACATGTTTTTCTTTGGAATGGATCTTCATGTAGATCTTCTTAATTTGAAGCTTTTATCTAGAAAACATATCTAATCCAGATTTTCTTCTTTAAAACTGATTGTTGCTTCTTTGTTTCCATGTTGAGTCTTATTTAATATTCAAACATTTTTGATTAGTTTTAGTAAACAGTCTGTTTCATTCTTTCACTTAATTACATTTGTCTTTAAATTCATACTTTTCACACATGAGGCCTGAAAATACAATAAAATCCTTATTTTATTTTTGCAGATGTATTATTGTTCTACTGGACACACATATGACCGCAGTGAGCAGCTGAGGTGGACGTCTGAACTCTGTGTGGAATAGATTTACTCAATCTTGACCAATGACAGCAGGTAAGCAAGTCTGAGACATGTTACTTCAGAGTCTGTAAGATTTATGAGCAACTCTGCCTTCATATTTAATTCACTTTCATCACACAGACAGAAAACGACTATCACAGAAAAAAGAGGAGTTCCTGAACAGTTTAAGATGATGTATGCACCTCCTCTATTATTTAAATGAGATACTTTAAGTGAACGACTGCTGCATAAACATAAACACTGACATGAGGCAGATTTTTGCTGATGAAAGATTTACACTAGAGTTTAGAGAAGGGGCAAATTCCCGGTTTCTATGAAAAAAGTTTTGTGATGTCACACTCCCATTGAGAAAGATACTGTAATTTACAGATGCAGTTTCATTTCTAAAATCTATCTTTTGATATCGTCCTGTCAGGAAAAAAGGGAGCAAATTTGCATATGTTAGAAAGTGCTGTCCACTCATAAACGGGTTCAGTTCTGCTGGTGTCTCGCTCACACTCCTGCTGTTGTTCTGTTTGACTTATCAGAGCTCAGCGCTGAATTATTAAATGCTCCCAGCAGCACCTCACTGTCTTTTTACACCGGCCTAGTTTGAATCGGGAGTTTACAGTTTGGGCTGCAGACTGGGGATTGTGGAGGCTTGTAGCCTTGGCTACATTAACCTTGGAGAAGGCTAGTAACTGGAGTGTACTGGATCTCTTACATGCTTTGCAAGTGTGCTCTGTTCTGTCAGAATAATATAAATAAGAAAAGTTAAAAAAAGAGGAAAAAATATTTTTACACGTTTTGTAAAAAATCATATTTTATTAGATTTCATATAAGATTATGTCAGTAAATCACTGATTCATCTATTAGCTCCTTTGCATTCTTTCTCACTATAAGTATTTATTTTATTTCAATTTATTCAGACAACTTCTGTGTGTTGAATGACATCGGTCTCAACACGAGTGGAAAAAGTTTTAGTTCTGCTCGATTTGAGTGCAGCCTTCAAGACTGTGGAACATAAAATCCCTGTTCACAGGGTGGAAAGGTGGTGGTGGTCAGCAGAGGCAGAAGGTGGGTCAGAAGAACCTACCTTAAGGTCAAGAGTTATGTTGTGTTCATCGGTTATTCTAAGGAGCAGTTTTCCCAATGCGCCTCACTTTGTCCATGTTTAAAGTTTAAAGTTTTTTTTTTTTTTTTATATTATAGAATAGATACTTTGTTGATCCCTAGGAGAAATTGGAAATATATACACTCATTAGATCATTCACACATTAAAATAATAATTAAGTTAAGATTATAATATAATAAATCACCCAATAATAAATTTTCTTTTATTAATTTAATTAATTTTACTCTAAGAAGAACAAGGATTTTGTGAGGCTTTTTAAATACTGAATGAAAGCTGCCTTGACTAGATTTCTGGATCATTTTAAGCTATGAAACACTTCATATAAAATAATCACTATATTTAGGAATCACTTTTATAAATCTGAGCAACATTTTCAGATTTAAAACAAATATTAAAAAACATTGCATGTGTATAAAACAGAAAGCAAACTTCCATGTTAACAAAGGTCTAAAAAATCAACTGGAGTCATCTGCAGTTCACCAACTGGCAATATACAAGTGAGACAATCTTTATTTACTCAAGTAAGAAACTTTTGCAGCAGAAGTCAACTTTTGGATATAATCCAAGGAAAGATTTTATTCCCATAACTGTACCTGAGGTAATATATCAAATAATTTCATTTTGACCTTGAATTTGTAGTGACCAGGGTTTAGTGTTTCACCTCACCTTTATGAGGTGATTTACAATCAATTTGTTCTGTTTTATTGCCTTTTCAAAATCTGAATCAGAATCATTTTTACTATTACAAAACCGAATTGTAACACAATTGGAGCAGCTGTCAAAAGATGTAATATATATATAAAAAAAGAGAATGAGTAAATATATGAAAAAATAAATCTGAATATTTAATGTGAATATTTTAACATGTTCTTGTGGCATTTTTTTATATGATAAAGAAAATTAAGTCTAAATTGCATTTCCGAGTATTTATTTATTTAAGATTTGAATAAGGAGCTGATGAAAAAAAGGTAGTTGGAAAATCCTGAGTAGGGACTCTGAGCAGCAAACAGAACCAAACAGAGACTGTCCACAGTCACGTGGGAGTCTGCATGCTTCAAAAATAAGAGCCATCACATAAAAGTAGTTTTGAAAGTCTGTCAATGTACATTCAACATATCCCCTCTTTGTATTGACTGAAAGTAGAAAGATTTCTTAGAAAGAAATGCAGACAAACCATGTTATCTTTTGTCATCGTTTTGTTCTTCTTGGACAAAACTGGAGCCACAACAACAACAGATGCCGAGCAATGGAATAAAGAGTTAATGAAATTTCCTCTTGAGAGAAACGGAGGGAAATGAAAAACTAAAATTGAATTCGCTGCTTTGGGTTAGGGGAAGCCAAGGTTAAAGAAATGCAACAAAGCAGTGCAACGTTTTTATAGAAAATCAATGTCCTCCTCATTAATGTCCTCATGCCGCTGTGCAGAAGACGGGTCAGATTGTTCAGCGTTCAGTGAACACAGAATCTCAAAGTCTCAGTTTGTGCAACAAGACTTGGTAAACATACAAATATCATGATAAGCAGCTGGTAAAGAATTTACAAGGACATCTCTAGTGAAGGTGACAAATAATACAGTTGCTGTTGAAATATTAATAAAATTTACAATAACAAACTAACAAATTATGGATTTCTAAATGTAAATTGTATTTAAGTGCATAAAATTACTCTTAAATGTGATCTACTAATGTATGAATTGTACATGTACGGCATGACAATGACATTTAAGTATTTGCTCGTTTTGCACCAAACTTATTTTCAAAATGATTCAAGCAAACACTCCTTCTGACCAAATACATTTTCTTCCTTGAATTATGTTACTTAGGTGTCAAATTTTCTCTATTTTGTAATAATTCAATTAAGAAACAAGTGAAAAGCACTACTCAGGATAAGGACTAATTTTGTTTTATTGAAAATATTTTTCAATCAGAGGAGTTTAATCACTGTAGAACTTTGTTTTTTAAAGAAATATGTCAAAATGTGTCTCCTGAGGTTTGATAAAAATGAAAATTAATTCTGGTGCTCTTGTTTACCGGTGGCATTATCTCACACAAACACAGCTGAAGGTTAAGATTAGTCGTGTAGAAACAACTCAGAACAAAAGGGCAAAGTCTCACCTTTGCAGGTATTTTTCTACAATTTGTCTCTGTCAATTAATATTTTTGACCTGGGGTAGCCGTAGCTGCGACTTGATCCTCTTGAACGCTGACTCCTCATTGCTGGTCAGTGCATTCAGGCAGGAGAATGAAGTGAACAAGTCCCGGCGACAAAAGGCCAACGCTGCTTAGCTTGCGATCTGTGCTGCCGGAGCTGCTATCAGATGTGTTATTAGCATATAAATGAGATAAGGTCTATGGTAATTGCAGGCTGAAATTAAAGCCGAATAGTCCTGCACAGGAGACACTTGGTCTGCATGGGGATTGAAATTGTGATGTTTTACAGTAGATTTACTCATGTTTTCTGAATGAATCTGTTTATTATACAAACGAGCACAGAAAGAGAGCATTCCTCTGTGTAAAAACTCACTAAAAACATAAAAATATTAACGATAACAGAGAAAACATCCCATTAAAAAACTGCTTTATGCAGTATTGTTGAAATTCCGCCAATGTTGTGCGGTAACAAATAGTACTCAAAGACTAATCACAATCAAAATAGCCCCCGAGTGCTACTAATTACATGTGAAGTGAGGTGTGTGCCATCTGCAGATTTTTACGAGTGTTGTGTCACATTATGTTATGGTGCTTTGGTGCTGAGAGAGGGGCAATGGCATTTATTAGTTGATGGAATTGCCCACCTGGGATAAGAACAGCCGTGACATTTCAGCAGTGGAGCAGGGCAATTACCCCTGGTGTCAGCAGCAATAGAGCAAACTGGCCTTCAGTTGTAGTTCAAATCACTGAAGCTCTAATGTGGACGTTGATTCCTCCGGTTTAACATTTAAGATAAAAATATTTCTACAATTACTCCTTGGGTTTAGCCCCATTTGAAGTGATGGTTTTGACCAAGAAATGTGTAGTGTTCTGTTTTTTTATTTCCAAAATAAACAAGGAATTTGACAAATTCTAATTTCTGTACTCACTTTAAATAAAATAAATTAAATTAATGATCTGGTACATGGGAAATACGTCTTACAGTGTGTTCAGGCTGGAAAAGTCTGTTAGTCTGCTTAATTTGACCGAGCTCAAGTCCTGAATCTTGAGTTTGGTTTCAGACTGCTGACTTTCCTGCTTCAAACTAAAACTTGTAAACAAAACCATGTGACTAAAGATCTCTTCACTCATTGGCCAGGAATTGATGAAGGTGGGGCACAGCAACTACAGAAAGAGTTACGCCGGAGTCACACAGGACGCGATAGCGCCGCGCAGCGGCGCGGAGCGGAGAGCGCGCCGCTGCGCGGCGCTCTATTGGTCACACCAGACGCGATTTGTTTCCGCGACGGTCGGCATGCGCTTCTGCTAGAACTATTGCTTTTTTGCCATCATGATCAATAACCAGGATATCTCCCAGTGTTTCTGCTAAAAGGAGATGGTCTCTGCCCCTGTCGACACAGACCCCGCCCCCCAACTTCGCAGTCGGCCCACTTCATTGATCGGTTTGTGCGCGCGTGTGCGTGTCTGTCTGTTCTGTTGTGTGTCTGTGTGCACGCACGCGCTCCCACGTGTTTCCGTCGGTAAATTAATAAACTAAAAATATTACCTGATGTTTCTTCCAAGAAGAACCGCTCCTCTGCCTCTCTCTCGTTCAAACGCAGCCCCGTGCCCCGCTCCAGTGTGCCCCCACTGCCCCGTCTGCCCTGCTTTTTTTCCTCCCAGAACCCTGCAGACCAGCACACCCGCTCCGGAGATCTGTGGTGTCCGGGCTGGGGGCTCTCGCGCACGCGTGTCTGTGTGTTTTGATTGTATGCATATTTTCATCTCTACTGTCTGTTTAGACACAAAAATTTGATAACATTTGTCAATCGCGGCGTTTTATTGTGAAAAATTGGTTCTATTTTGAAAATAAACCGGATTTTCTCATGTATTTTGATGCAACTTCCTGCCAGTATTGACGCGGAGCGCTCGCGTCGCGCGGAAGAAATAGGCCAGACGCCGAAACGTTGCGCTGCACCGCGCGGACCCTCCGCGCCGCTGCGCGTCGCTCCGCGCTTGGTGTGACCGACGCCATAGGTTAACATGGGCGCCGAATGGAAGCGCACTCCGTTCCGCGCCGCTTCGCGGCGCTATCGCGTCCTGTGTGACTCCGGCGTAATGGAAGTCCTACGCTTTGCAATCCTTGTCAGGATAGTTCCCCGATTCAAACTTTATGTTTTACTGACCAATTTAGAACGTTCGTATCAATGTCAGGTACAACACTTTTGCCAATTAGCGTTTATGGCACATAGATTGGTTCTCACACTGTTTTCCCAACAATGTGTATCATGTTAAAAGTTGTTTTTCTGAATCTGCATTCATTCAACCACATTTAAATGAGTTTCTGTGTCTCATCATTGGTCCACTCCTCTGTTTACATCCCATAATGCCCAGCTACGGTGGCTGTTTTAGTCCAATTGTTCCACTCCAAGCATGGAGCGTATTCAGACTAAGGAAACTCCAAGCAGAACGGAGCTCAGTCTGATTGGAAACGAACTGAGACCACCTCAAAAGGTCGGTGAGCAGTTCCTGGTTCTGGACCAGGGTCTGCTTGGATGTATTCAGACTAAAAATTTGTTCTAGAGTATCGAGGGAAACAAACTCGAGTTTATTCTAAGCGAACCAAATGTGTCCAGTCTGAATACACCCTTAGCCATACGGAAAGCCTTTCAAAAACAAAAATTAAACTAACCAGAGCAATTCAACAACTAACCTCAACAGGTTTGGACAAACAAGCTAACCCCCATTTACTCCAACAGACGAATACATTTGGTTTTAAAGACCATTTAGCTCTGCAGCTAGATTTCATATGCAAAACTATACCAGGAATATAATTTTATGAATATCTACATTTGATATTTTGTCATAATTTTGGACAATTCCTCATTTTTATCCAGCTCCCCTTTGTTTGGTTTATTTGTTGGTCATTTTTAGAAAAGCCAGGTTTGACGGCATCATATCTGGGGGGAAAGTCTTAGTCACAGAGCTGAAAAGCTGGTTTCTAATTCGCTGCAATGCAAAAAGTCACATGACAATACCTTGTTACCTTTTGGTCATCTCTTTTACTGTAATTTGGTCTTGATTATTGTGTCAGAGACATTGTTACTAGCTACTTTAACAGAAAGTAAAAACAAAAATTGCAAATAAGACTTTCCAAATTTATTTATTGTTTTTTTTTTTCAGATAAGTCTCTTTTTAGTATAGAACAATTTAGGAGGTGGAGGACCTAAAATGCAGGGGGCGGGGCTTGGTGACAGAAACATAAAACATCTTTTGAAAATATACTTGAACAAGACAAAACCCATGTAGACCCAAATTGGTGACATAGTAGAGCAAATGACCTGAAAAGTTGACACTTTAATAGGCTGAGTGCAATTAACAGAAATGAAGACAGCTGTGGCTCATGATGAACCTGGAACTGGTGACTGACAACAAGCAACTACAAAAAATAAAAAAAACACAAAAAAAAAAAATTTATAGCATTCAGCTCAATTTAGAATTTCACATGTTCAAAATTTAAATTAAATATTAATTGTTAGTACCTTGATGAATAATGTTCTTGTAATTGCAAAAGTTTTCAAATTCCGTTAAATTAAAGAACAGAATCCAGATTTTGACACTCGGAATGGCAAAAGTCTAAATTACTTTTACATTTCAACATAGTAAACTCCATATTTTGAAAAGGTAAAACATATTTACCGGTAAGTGAGTTAAGATTTAAATTAAAAAAGAAACACTATAAGTTATTTTTACAACAAAATGGTAAATAATTTTCTACTAAAGTAGGATACATTTTAGTTTATTTAAAGAAAAGATAAAATAAAAGAAAACATATTTCTTAAAAGCTTAATAGGAGTTTTTAAAGCAGAAGTAAAAGAGGATAATTATTAATTTTTTTATGTAAGGGTAAAGTGTGAACAATTATTTTAGAAAAGGTTGAGATACATCAGTCCTTTGTTGGAGAATAATCATAAATCAAAGGAAAAATGTGAAATAAGACACTTAAATCATTAACATAACAAAAACATATGTTTTTTCAATGTATATGTGTTTTATCTTTATGTGAAACACACATTAGATTGCAGGGCAGGCCCTCAGATAAAATGAACAGCTCCGGCTGTTTTATGACCTTTCACTCCCATCAAGTCAGAAGTGAAAAACTCCACTAATCGTGGCACTGGGCTTCTATCAGCCCAACATACATCATGATGCTCTTCTCCTCCTGGAATGCCAATGCCTGAAGGGCAAGGCAGCCTTTTAGTACAGGATGCATTTTAGGACACTTAATGCTTGACCTTTCACTTTGCAGGATATGTACAAATCAATATTCATGGATTTCATCACATTCAACTGTGTTTCAGAAGATTTAAAGAAATGTTTCATTGACTTGTTCGTTTTGTTTGCTGTGGTTATGTTGTCTGGAAACAAACCATTAAAAATAAAAGTGGCTGAGAAATGATTTATGGATTTATTTAGGTTTACTTAAGACTCCTGGCTACACTGGGTAAATATAATTTAGGCCACACAATGTCAGCTATACTTTAATGGAGAAACTGGAAACCAGAGAAGAGAGATTCTGACTTATAGCTGAGAAGTGCTTGTCAGAAACTGGGATGACACTTACATGTTCACACAAATATTAACACCTTGATATTAAACAGGATTTTTTTTTTTTGCTTTTTGGTTGAAGAAAACACAAATAGCAATTTTTGATTTCTCTGTCATGATCAATTTTCAAACAGTTGGTACTTCCGTGTTTTAAAAGGGGGGCTGCCAATATGTCACAACCAAATCTTAGTGATTGGTCAAAATTTAACGGGATATTTTTAGTACATAAACCCCAAAAACAAACCTAAAAGATGTCAATGTGAGCGTTTTGAGCAAGAAAGCCTGAAACATGTATATGCATGAATGTAGCATTACAATTTCAGCATATATGAGAGAAATATAAAGTATTCAGAGAATACTTTTCTTTAAGTTTATTTGGAAAATGTTATTTTTTTGGGAGGGGTTTAGTTTCTAAATTTATGTTGCAGTCAAAACATAGAGGTAGAGGATCAGATAAACACAGAATAAGGCAGAATCCAAATTCTTCTCCAACTCATAATGCTTCTCCCTGCCCCACTTAGCCCTCCAAAGAGAGAGTTATGTCTTCAAATTGGATGTTACTAACCCTTGATGATGTCATCAATAGTTACTGGTCAGCTGTGTTAGCGCTTAGCTGCCAGCGCTCGAAAAATTTGGTTTATTTTTGGTTCATTTCAAGCATAGATTATGAAAAATAAAGGACAAAACAGACAAATATTTTAAACTCACAGGATTTCTGGAAAACCAGTAGGAGGCGGGATTTAGACGCCCCTTGAATTAGCCACTTGAACCAGTAGCTAAATACCCCATCTTTCTTTTTAGCCAATCACAATCATAATTTTGCCTTAAAATACATTAATGATTGCCGACCGTTCTCTACTCTGCTCTCCACCTGGAGACCTCTAACTATCATCAGCGTTCAGATATCTGTGGTCCAAGTTCATCCCAAGCAAATTTATTACATGCACATTTTTCTGCAACACAAATAAATCCTAATATCCCTCCCTATTGAAATGCTTTATAGTGTTTACGATGTGGTGCATGTCTTAAATCTCTGTTGCTTCCTAAATTATTAATAAGGAAAACAAGATAGAAAAATCTTGTTTGTGCAAATAAATAAAGAACAATAGACGGTATTTATCGTTTGTTAAAAGCATTCTTGTTACAAAGGAGCAGTAAATACTGACAGCTTCACCCTTCCATATCCTTGAAGCTCTTCCTGCTAAATGTGTTGTATTTTTCATCTTTTGATGCCAGCCTCCATTAGTATCATGTCACTAAAGTGCCCTTGACTTCACTCCAGTCAAGCGCCTGCTGTTTGGAGTCTGCTAAAAGTGGGACAGTTGACACTTTTTGGCCTTAAAAATGCAGCTCAGCACAGTGCAGGAAAGATTATGTATGAATCCATTTATAATCTAGTGTTCAGTTGTCAAAGATGAGTGGAGCAGAGGGAGACTGCATGAAAAAACATTTGAGTCTGCTTTATGAAGACTGTTGGAAGTCATTCAAAGGTTTTTTTTTTTAATAAAAGAAAATGTGTCTCTTGAATAAAACATTATCGTGTAGAGTTTAACACCCCATGGCAAATTATACCGATATTGATATGATGGGATGATATATTGTTATAATGTTTTTTGTGATGACAGCTCCACTTAAGGCAACACTGATAGCTCTTTATAATGTTGTATGAGCCTTGTGTGGGCGGATAGATCTCATGAGAGTCATCGTTTTCAATCTCATTAAACTATTCAGCCATACTTTCATGCTATTAAACTTAACAACTTCACCTGAGAGTGAAAGACATCCTTCAGTTTGGTTTCACTGTAGATCTCACAGATTTCCCAACACATTATACCTTGTAAAATAGTTTAACATGGACCAAACCATTTTGAAATACTTTCAAAACACATTGTTTTGTGTGCCAACGAGGGATGGGCAATACCACACTGTTAAGATCCAATACGGATTACTTTTTGTATTAAAAATAAAATCAACAACAAATACCGATACAGATTAGTAATTTTTTATTGGTATTTTTTTTCTTCCCTCAAGCACATTTTTTTCATCCTATGATGGAGTATCATG
>NC_050533.1:7468302-7493632 GCF_002922805.2 Oryzias melastigma
AGAAAAAAAGTCACAGAAAAACTGAAAAAATTAGAATAAAGATTGTAAAATTATTAGAAAAAAGTATATTTTTATGAGAAAAAAACTGGTAAAATTGTGAGTAATAAGTCACAATTTTTTTAGAATAAAGTCATAGAAATATGAGAAAAAGACTCATTTCATGATAGTAAATTTATAATTTTATAAACTAAAAGTTGGAAATTTTCAAGATTAAAGTCATAAATGTATAAGGCAAAAGTCTCTTTACGAAGAAAAGCAGAAACAAACAAAAAACAAAAATATGTTGTGTCAGTGAGAGAGACGGAGAGCACATTGGGTTCACAAATAAGGAAATAATAATTATTTTAGTGAGTCAACATTATTTTATTATACTGAAAATAATTTAGAAGAAGATTCTTGGCCCACAAGGAATGGACGCATCCTTTTTACGCCATCTGCACAATAGCTGCGTAAGTCCTGCATAAGTTTCGGCACAAAGCACTGGAGTAACTTATCTAATACCCACAAAAACCTAGAAATCAAAATTGCACTTTTGTTTTTCTTCAACTAATTAGTGATAATTACTTTAAAAGAGTAGTTAATATCAAATTGGTAATTTTTGGATAACTGTATTTTATGGTGGCCCTGAAGAGGAAATGACACCAACAAATATCTCAATGCAAAAAAGATCAACTACTAAAAGCAAAACAAATTATATATATAAAAAAAAAAACATTTTAGAAATCAATATTTCAGAAACCAAAACAAAATTAAAAAAAAAAAACTGAAACAAGATTGAAATTAAGTGTTTTGGGAAAACAAAAGTAATTTCCAGAAATCCATATGAAATGCTTAAAAAATAAAAACCCGATAAGAAAGTAGCTACAATGGGACATCGGTATTGTTTCATGACAAACTACGTTTGGTTGACATGATGGACAAACGTGATTATTCAGTCAGTGATGTCTCACAGTACCTACCTTTTCTGGTTTCTGGAAGAAAAAAAAATAGAAAACAAAAGCAATCGTCAGAAATCAAAATTAAATGTTAACAAACAGGACTAAAGAGGTTAGTAAAATCCCCACAAAATTATGGGCTCAAAAATTGGCCACATAACCCCCCACTCACACATATGGGCAATTTAGAGACACCATTGAACCTATGAAGCCTGTTTTTGGACTAGGAGGAAGTTGAAGTACCCAGAGAAGATGTAGGCAACACATGCAACTTCCATACAGAAAGGACCGAGTCGGGAAGAACTACAAGCATCTTTTCTTTAGATCCAAACAAAATGTAACTGAAAGAATTGTTGATTAAACACCATTGTACCCCTACAGTGAAAACAGTTTTCTGCATTATCTGTGAGTCTGTCAGCATAACTTATGCCGTCCCCAGACTGGCTGAGGTCTGCTTCGAGCGGGGCAAAACTGTCAAGAAGTGCTGTAGCATCCAAACACAAAAAAACCTTGCTTTCTGGACCCCGAAAGACGTCCTCTACTTGGGTCAGCAATCCCTCTTCCCTGTAAAAAAGTGCAACCAGAGCCCCTTTGGAAAGATTAATGACCATTGATCCCCAGCGCAAGCCACCAGGGCAGCAAACCGCTGTTTCTCTCTAGTCGGCGTGAGCAGTAAAATCGTCATTACACACTTTCTGCGCCCTGGGTTACACCTCTGCCCCATCTCAACCAAGCCCAAGGACAGCTGATGGTATTTGCTTTGTTTTGTGTTGTTCAGCAAAGCGCGGTGATGTGGCTGATGTTTGCTTATTGCAGCCTTTTTACTGTGTGCTCCATACTTTTAATAAAAATCTGAATTTTGTGTTTACACCTTTTTTTTTAAGAAAAAGTGCAAGGCGAGAAAGAGAAGGCCACCGATGACATTGTGAAACAGAAAATGTTCCGTCCAGAATGCATATCTTGAAGGGACATCAACAACAGATTCTGAATGACACTTATTTGCTGTATTCACACGTGTTTGGTGAGCTTGAAAACCATGTTATTATTTTCCTCTACATCCCTTTCAAAGCATTTCAAAGGCACGGAGGGCCAAAAGGTCTTTTCAAAATTAGAACGGAGACAGTAATTACTGTACAGCATCTTTAAATGAACTCAGATGTGCTCTGATCTGTGAATAAATGTTTGTTTTCTGTCACAAACAGCCTTTGATGCTGCGAAAAGGTCTAAAGTTGGAGTGATTAAAGTGTTATAGCAGCAATCTTTGTTTATTCTGTAAAGTTCAATTTATCTTTAAACTCAATTCTTTGGCTGGAAGTCAGCGTGGCACACGAAAAGTGATAGTGACGAGCGAGGATAATCATGATGGGCTGGATGCTACTGATGTTCCAGCTTAGAAGACTAAACCCAAGAGCAAAAAAAATGAGAATGACTGAAGGCTTTTAGTGTCAAGTTATCCCTTATTTTATAACAATATTATTTTCAATTTCTTACATGTCAAAAGTAATCAACTCAGTAGTACATAAATACTTCATGATGTTTACGGTTGTGAAGCTGACTTTACATGACAGCTCATGACATATGGGGCATTATTTTTATAGCACAAACAATGATGAAATGTATGCAGAAAAATACTTGTTATGAAGGGATGTTGATCTATCCAATTTAATTGTTTTTTTTTTTTTAGATTTTCTTAAACTTTAATGTAGCAAAATGTTTTTACTTCTTTGGCTTCAATAAAACAAATGTGAAAAAACAGTTCATTCAATCAGCCTAATAGCTTTGTGCAAACTCATATGTATAAATATAAATAAATGTGGTTTAAGGATCAAAATTAAATTTCTGACTTTGCTTTATAAAATAAATCTTAAATTTGCTTTTCTTAAATGTGACTCTCTATCTTCTCGATACCAGATGGTGAAAAATGTGAGTAACAGGTCTATAGTGGGCAGCAGAATTCATGGACTCGGGTTTCACTTGTTGACATTTTTGTAGTTTTAATTGTGTCTGCGATACCGCAGTACTTGTTCAGAAAGAGTATTTATAACAGGCAGCAGTGGATGCAGTTTTTTTTTTTTCCCAAAACTTCTTTTTGGGTCATTTGCAGCTCCAAACAGGAAACCATTATCCAGCTCCATGTTGTAGCTTGAGAAGTTAACCAATCATAACTGTCAGAGGGCGGGGCATCCCTCAAAACCACTTCAAACAGACATGGGGAAATGATAGTAAATGATGGTGCCATGAAACATCCTGATATGGCCTAATTTTCAAGGATGATTGTATTTATATTTTCATTTTCTGATGCTATGAGATGCAGGAGCACTTTTATTTTCCTTATGGCTACAATAAATAATTTACATTGCATTTGTCAATACATCTGGCAGACTATTTACCTTGTGGGAGATGAATAAAACCAGAGCATGGTTGGATCAGGTAGTGTGTTATTAATCAGTCACATATTGCTCTGGTGATGTTTTGGTCAATGCAAGACGAGTTGCTGTACAGATGATGTTGAGTGAACTTCTGGATGTTCTTCACTGGAGACGGGGTCTTCAGATAGTTCACCATGTGGTCGCCGTGACAGCCCATCAGTATCAGTGTTTCTCTTGCCAGCTCGGTACAGTATCTTGAAGCTGAACGTGGACAAAGCTGAAAGCCATCTGTAGCTGGTGGTGTCGAGTTTTGCAGTTGTCAAAAGGGAAGTGAGAGAATTGCTGTCTGTGATTTCTGTGAATTGTGACCGCCCACTTGAGGGCCAGGAACTCTAGCTTGTGGGCCGGGTACCTCGATTCACTCTTGGTAAGGCTTCTGCATAGGCCACAACTCTATTCTTCCCCTTATACTCCTGATGGAGGACCGGTGGAACTAGCGTCTGTGTGGAGCACGTTGGGTTTCTTAGGATCCGCGAATGCCAATACAGGAGTGGAGGTCAACTTCTTAAGGATTATGTCAATGCCTGTTGACATTCTGGGGTCCATCATCTTCCAAAGAGTACCTTAGAATCCTAGTATTCCCCTTGGTTGATGAGTGGTTTCTGTTTTTTCTGTGATAGAGGGAATCAGGATGTGAGGGCTTGACAATACATGAATATCCTTCCACAAAATGCCTATTGTACCCCACAAACCCTAGGAAGGAACGTAACTCTTTGAGGGTTTTGGGTATTGGCCAGCCAGTTAGTGCTGAGATTTTGTCTGGTTCTGTTCCCACATCATCCTGGGAAATTATGAGGTCACAGAGGTCGAGAAAAGGACACATTTATCAACTGAGAGTTTCAGACCATAATCCCTCTATAAGGAGTCAGAGCTCTGACATCCCCTCTGGTCACCGGCGGTAGCAGTCTCCAGAGTTTTAACTCACCTGAGAGCAATCTTACAATCTCCCAGCCTCACTCTGTGCGAAGTATTGTTTGCCTGCATTACTGAGCATTTCATTCTGGACCTGATCTTCAGTTTCTGAACATGCTTCATCTGTTTACTTCCTGCCTGCCCTGACCCTAGCCTGGACCCTGACCACTCTAGTCTCTTCTTGGATGACCCCATGCTCGTGATTGACCTCTGCCTGTCTTACCCTCATCTAGTTCTGTGGACATTTCCTGCTTAGTTCCTGTCTGAACTAATAAACCTGTCTGCCCGTTTGTGACACCTTCAGTTTTTTGAGGACTTGTATTAGTCTTTCCTCATGTTCCTCCACAGTCATGGCAAAAACAATAATATCATCTATAAAAACCAGGATCTCTCTCAGGTTCAGTTCTCCCCATGGACTTTTCCGTGAGTCCCTGAAAAGTGCAAGGAGCATTAGTGATGCCTTGGGGCATTCGACTGAACTCTCAGAACCACAACACAAAAGCAGTTTTTCCTTTTCCTCTTCTTCCATTTTGATGACTTCAGACCTAAGACGGAAAGCCATTTGGAACCAGAAAGAGCGGTGAACGCGTCTTCCAACTTGGGTTGGGTCTTATATTGTTTGCAAATTGAGCTTTCTGTGGTCAGCGCAATGACAGACATCTCCATCTTTTTTTGCACAACAACAATAGAGAATGCAAATGGTGAGTCAGATTTTCTGATGATTCCAATTTCTAGAAGGTCTTGAAGGAGATTTCTGACACCATCTACATCGTTACAATACTGTAGACTTCTGCCTGTGACTTTCTGAGCAGCACAAACTGTATTTTATTCCCAGGGGTTAATGAAACGTTGACGTTGACCTACAGTACTGACGTCAGTGATCTTGAAACGGAAATGATGTGTGGATGAGTTTCTCATAAACCTGATAAAATATGCTTTCACAGCAGCTCGTTTATTAGGACACCAAACAAGGAAACACTCTCATAGACACCAATCATTCAAAATCGAATGTAATTCAATTAACCAAAGACATCTGTTCACACTTTTTTTCTTTTTTTTGTTGTTGGTTGGCCATCTGTTTTGCAACCTTTAAGTTCTTCAAGTTTTATTTTTGTTTGCAGAGGCGTAACAGCATTTTGTGTATAAATTGGTTTTATTCTTTTTTTTAAAAACGCATTAAAAATGAATTTATAATGAAGGGAGTTTTGATTTAATAACAATTTTTGCAATAAGTAAAACTTGGCTTACTTTGAACATTTTTGACAATTCAAAGCACATTTCTTCTTAAAAGCGGCCTTTTGTTGGGCAATAAACTGTGTGACAGTCAAGCCCTCACACTGATAAACTAAATTAAAATGATTGCTGCCTCGTAAAGTCACTATACCTCACTGAAACTCTGTTTCTATATAAATGTGGTCCTTTTTCCGCTGCATTTTTGGACATCTTTGTACACATCTTTATGACAAATAAGTGTCATACACATATGTCTGACTGATGATAGGAGCTGAAGTTCTGCATAAGATTTCATCCAAAGAAAAAACAATTTTCTTCGGCTCTTTGTAACAGTTTAATTTATTCTAGTAAATAGACCAATTCAACAGGGAAATTTAGTCGTTTGTGCTTCTCGTTGAATGATATCTTCCTCTGCATTTTTCAAAATACAAATGAATAAATTCTAACAAAGCAATTTCGTATTTGTGGCAAATTAACATACTTTTTTATGATGAAATGAAAGCAAAGAAGAGATAAGAAGATGTATAATCATCTCACTTATTCTTCATTGCGTATTGTAAAATCAGAGGGGAAATCACACATTCTGACAGTGTGAAAAAAACTAATTCTGCTTGTTTGCATTCAACATAAAGATATCCTCCTAACTTGAAATAAAAGCTGAAGAGTTGCCTGGAGAATGCAAAAAATATATATATCTTACATGAAATCAGGAGCTGGCGCTTCGCCTCTGTCATGCAACACTCCTCACTGGCTCACATTGACAGCTTCATGTCATCTCTTTGACATTTTGAAAGCTCTCACATTTCATTAGGACAGTAATTAATCATTGCTGAAGCTAAGCTATGGCCTGGAACACCAAGGCTGCCATGATACCCAGGGGGACAGAGTGTTGCCACGGGGCTCCTTGGCACACGGGATGCTGTATCAGGCAAAGTGTTGCCATGGGGAAATCTCTGACAGCCCCAGGTGCCAAAATGCAACCACCTGATATGCTGTATATATTGCTGGTATCTCAGACTGCAGTTTTTAGATACTCACACCAGAAAAATAATCTGAGGAGTGAAGGTTCTACACAGAAACTTAAAAGTATTGACTAGTTCTCACTACCTTGGGTCTAAGTGTAAAAACCATTCCCTCTGTGTAAAGAGCTTTAACTTTACGAGACAATTTGTGTGTCATTTTTGATGGACACTTTTCTTAGAACTAAATCTCATTAGCATGAAACAAACTTTCTTAAAAATCTATTATATATAATTTGGTCCATGTTTTTGCCCTCTAGTGGATTATAATTCCACTAGGGGCAGTTTTTCCCACACATTTAAAAATGGCTTTTTCCATGAAATCACTTTTGGCGAATTTAGAAGTTAGAATTTAGAAGATTTTGGATGTAGAATTTAAAGTTTAGAACATAACATTTAGAATTTAAAGTTTAAAAATTACAATTTAGAATTCAGAATTTAGAATTTAAAGTTTCGAATTTAGAACCTTGGATTTTGGATGTAGAATTTAGAATTTGGAATTTTAAATTTAGAACATAGAATTTAGAATTTAAAGTTTAACATTTTAAATTTAGACTTCAGAACTTTGGAGTTTGGATGTAGAATTTAGAATTTGGAATTTAAAATTTAGTACATAGAATTTAGAATTTAAAGTTTAAATTTTTAAACTTAAACTTTAGTATTTGGAATTTAAAGTTTGAAATTTACAATTTGGTTGATTTTCCAAACTTTATGTTTAGACTAATTCATCTATTGTTATTCATTTCTAATTGAATTATTGCTATTTTTTAAAGTATAGAAAATGTATTAATAATTATTTCTTTTAAAAAAACAGTTTTGCTTTTGTTAATGTTTTGATCCAATAGGATCCGTTTTTTACATCTTAAACTCACATTGTAATGAACAAGATCTTACCAAATCACCCAATTACCATAGTTAATAAAGTCTATTTATTCTTAAAATAATGTTATAGATTTTTTGTGGATTTCATCAAATGATAAAATGAATTCTTAATTTCAACATATTTGAATTCTGTCAGTTTTTTAAATAAAATGGGATATACATGGTTAAGTATAGCATGGTGAAATAGTATTATTGGAATTGTGCAAACGTTTTGACATATTTGATAAAAACTAAAATGCATAAATTATTTTTTTCTTACCTGAACTTTTTAAGAGGAGTAAAAAATACTTTATTAAAAAAAGATCCTTTTATTTTAACAAAACAAACAATATTTCTTAATTTATCTGTACTTTTATAGATTTATGAAAGTAGGCTAATTTTATTTTATTTTTTACTTTTTGTCTTATAGTCCTTTTTATTTCTGGTATGCATGTTTTATGCAATGAGTTAGCAAGAATTTGATAGAGTCTAGACATCATGTGGAGTACCCCAGGGTTCAATTCTTAAAACTGTAGTGTTTACTATAAATGTACTATCTCAGTCATTACATCCAAATACTATTTTCTTTGCAGATTTTCAACCCTGAAAAGTATAGAGATGCTGTAAAAATCTTGCCTTTGAACACATATGTTATTGTATTTATGAATAAAGGTTTTTCTATGAAATTCAATTAATTTTTGTTTATTTCGAAAAGGTTCACAGCAACCATCATGCAGCTCCTCCCTGTCACGGTGACCTTTTACTGTGTCGTCCCTGTGTGACTGTGTAAGTGTTCTGTATTATGAGGCTGTAATGAAAATGAAGGTGCCATTTAAAGGCAGCTTTTAATGGTAATTGGTAGTGATTTTTGGAGAAAATGGCTTTGGTCTGTTTCAGATGCCACTGCATTTAGACGATTTTGTTGTCACAAAGTAACCTTTTGTCAAATAAATCAGGCTTACAGCTGTGAGATGAATACTTTTCCCCACTTTGTCAGATAAAAATTACAGCTCCAAGTCAACCAAACAGGTGAGGTCAGATTATTATCAAAGCTGCTGAACCAGAAAGTTGATATAGTGCGCCGCATGTGCTCAAGGGAGAAGATACTGACAGTTCAAGGCCTTTGAGTCTGCAAGAAAACAGGGAGCTTGGTAGAAATGCATCCGCAAGCACCCGAATTATTAACATTTAAGTATGCTTACAAGACAGTATTAAATCAAAGTAAGCAAAAAAGGAGGGAAAAAAAGGGCTGAAGCAGTGCAGTGTAGATGGACGCTCATGACTGCACTGTAGACACTCATTTACAATTCATGTCAAGTTGTTTCCACTGTCCCACAGCTCGAATTTTCTCTCAGTTTTTCTTAAATGCAAAAATATAAAGCATGGAGAGAATATTTGGAGAAAACTACCATTATAAAAAGCCAGTAAAAATTGTGTATAGCTTTTATAAAACCAAAATTGTCAATCATTTGAATTTAAAAATTGTCAGTTCCAAGTGAATTTGGCTCAAAAAGCTACACAGAAAGCAAAAAAATATAACAGAGCTAATAAAAAATATTATTGTTATAATAAGCTAAATTAGAGATAGAGAGAATCAAGAGTACTTTATGAATTTAATCCAAACTTTTGAGTAAAATGATTAAAGCTTGAATAAACAAAGCAAAAACAAAACAACACAACCATTGAAAATGGTATTTTATAAGTATAATAATAAAAGTGATTACTTCTTGTCTGTAACTTTATTGTTGTGAGATTAATAAAACATTCAAGAATCTGTCGTCACATATTATGCAGAGCTGTTTGGTACGTGAAAACAACTGTCTCCATAAATCCATATTTGGAGGAAGACTCCTGGTTTTGTCTGTTTGTCTCTGTGAAGTGGAAAGTTCTTCTTCAGGTTCCCCACAGGCTCTCTTCTCCCCAAAGAAACTCTCCAAATATGTATATGTCCATATATGATGACTTGATTGCCATGATAGCAAGAGCTGCACCATTTAAAATAGAAGCGCCCATCATATTGGTCTAGTTTAGTTTTGTAGACTCAAAGTCTGGACCAGAATCTGGACCCAGATGCTGGGTCTGCATGACCCAACATCTGGGTCCAGATCCATACCGCAGTTAGTGCCCCATGCAAAACCAACATTTTGAGCTTCTAAGTATATTATAATGTAAATTCCTCACTATAAACTATAAACATTAATATTTTTTTTTCTTACCATTGCTTGGTTTTCATCTCTTTGTAAACACCTAAATTAATGATGTGACAGATGTTGTTTTGCAGCATCGTTTTAATGTTGGAGAAACATTTCCTTTGGTAAAAATGATCAGTGTTGTTTTGTCTCTTGCAAAATTTGATGATTGATCTGTAAGATTTCGCAAAAGCAGTTGACAATAAGACATACATATTATGCGAAGTGAATATTTAGCATTTTCCATTATAATACTAGATTAACAAAGACAGTTTTATTCAAGAAATGAACATTAATTTCAGCCCTAATACTACATAAATGACTAATAAAAAAGTTGTCATTATGCGAATCTGTATTTTGTTAGTGCACTATTAGACCTTTATCTTAAACTTCTTAGTATATTTAAGGAAACTACAAAGTAGAAAACATTTGAAACAAGGCAGATAACAAGATACAATTGTTGACAAGCTGCTTTTTTTAGAGTTAGTAGCATTTGGTTCTTTTTTACATCACTTTTTTACTGTTCTTTAAAGAGGAATTAAGGTTTTGCAAAAGTATTTTGTACTATTTTGTATTTGACTAAAAAATATTTAGGATGTTCTTTCCAAAACTACTGCCCATATTGCAAAAGACAGATTAAATTAAATTAAATCTGCATAACACTGCATGAGAGTTACTGTATGAGTAAAATATAAACTCTAATACTCTAGTAGTTTTCTGATGTTTGCCTTTCTGCTAATCCCGAAGAAGACATACTCATAAAAGTTGCATATTTGGTTTTTATTCTAGCAGAGAAATTCAAAATCTGGCGGTGGTCCTGACAGTGACAGCTCAAAAACACTGTTTGTCTGACAGGCTGTCTTTACAGCTTTTTGGAAGAGTCAGTTGGTTTGACGGATGAAAATTGAAGAGTCCAATCAGTATAGATCAGAGCTTAAGTGAAGAGTGATTTAACTGGCTCACTGTTATTGACAGATTCTTCCCACGGGTCCTCGGGCTCGCAGAGCAGCAACATGACCTGTGCTGATGGTTCATGAGATAAAGATGTGCTGGATTATGACTAACCAGAGATGACAATAGTGATTCAGACTCATTTGGAACATAAACACATGTCAAAACCCTGCATCTAAATGTCTGGATCAGCTTGTGGAGGGTTTTTAGCGGGAAAATATAGGAATTTAATTTTCCACTCCAGTGAAAATTATGTTTTTCTGATGATGGAGGACATATATTAAGAAATTTAAGATCAAAATTGCATTTTTCTTAGTATTTCTTTACTCAAATTAGTGTGAAACTTTTTGATTCGATGAAGAAAAAATCATTTTTTTTTCTTTTTTGTCATCTATTTGAATTAATTTCCAAAAATGAGAAAAACGTCTTCCAGTATTTTAAATATGGCAATAATTGTGGGTGAATCTGAGGATTCACCACCTCTAAAACCACAAGGAAAATATGCAAATGCTTTCCTGATTACAAGATGAGACGTTAACTTTGAAGTGAGCAGCTGGTAGCAGGAGATACTTTTACACAGAGGACTCCTCTCCTTATTGTGTCTGGGATTCCTATGTAGACTTTTTCAATAATGCATTGTCATTCATGAATTTTAACAGTGCTCTGGCTAGAACAGTGGAATGAAACACGTTTATCATCTAAAAAAAATTAAAAAAGGAAAAAATTAATCCAGATTTTCGTACTGGCCTTTAATACATCATGAAAATGGTGTCATAAGGCTATTATGAGAAAATCAATGATATTTTTAAGGCTCCTGTTATGCACACTCTCCCACATCATTTATTATTTTCAGATCAAGTTATTTTCAGCTATAACCATTGAATCACAGCAACAGAGATACACACAATTTCTTTTAATCAGTTTATTTAGAGAATCACGATTAACTTGGCACTCACACATTATTCTTGTTACTTTTAGCATCAACTATTTATGTCTTTCACTCCCTTTCAGTAATCTGAGGGGTTTAACTTCCTGGTTTTTATGTTTATTTAAGACAATTATATACATTGTTTTGTGTTAATCCCTCCCTCTTGTGTTAATGGTCTGATCAGCATACTGTTAATCCCTCCAGATGTTTTATTTTAAGGTAAATTTGGTTTATTTTGCTACAGTGTAATTGAATTCTGTTTGACTTAACTTGAGTTTTGTCAAGTTGACATTCATTTAATTTAGTACATTTAATTGTTTTTTTTTTTTTTTTTTTTAGAATTCTTCAAGCTGTGGCTCGTTCCTTAATGCTTGGTTCATCACATGCTGGAACCAAATAGAACAGAATAAAATGCCTTTATTGTCATTATGCTTTCATTATAAATTCAGGAAAAAATGTTATGAGCGCGGAGGAAGTCACTGCAGTAAGTTAGTTTCAACTAAAAACCGAAGTCCAGGAGGTCCACACGACTGTAGAGTCTCTTTGAGTCAGTGAGTGGTGTGCAACAGGCAGAATCAATGTTAAGAATAAATAAAAAAAGACACAAAAAGGTCCACAAGGAAGAGGAGAAGTAAGAAGCTGCACCAATATGCGCCGCCATCTTGGAACAAAGATGGCGGCTTTCTGGGTAATTGAAAAGCGAGAAGTTATTTTAATACTTAAATAGTTTCAAATGTAAAAAGTACCTAATATTTTACTCAGTTTGTACGTACAAGTTCTTACTGGCTCTTGTTTACAGACCCACTCTAAGAAAAAAAATGTTTTTTTTGGTGTTTTAACATGTTTTTCTGAAGATGGAAAACATATAAAAATAGAATTAAGCTCAAAACTTAATTTCCAAGTATTTCTTTATTCAAACTGTTGTGAATAAGGAGCAGATGAAAAATTCTCCCTGCTCTGCTCCATTCTGATGCATCCACTTGCAGATGACTAGATACATATACGTCTTCGTTTTCCTCCACTGAGTTGGCATTTGGCTCAAAACTGTTCAGCCGGCTAGCTCCAATGTTGCATGCTAGTGTTAGCTTGGAAGTGTAAGCTACTGGGATGACAGATTGATGACAGGAAGATGGGGCAGGATCTGCAGAAACTATGTCCTAGAAATGACACCAGTTCCTTGATTTTGGCTGAAAACGGCATAATCGTAATTAAAGACCACAGCTTTAAAAAATAACTCAAAAGATGATCAATTAATGAAAATTTTCACTCACCACAGAGAGGGGGAGCTGGTGAACTTTTCCTTGAAATTCAGCACGAACATGTTTGCTATAAATACTATTTTAGTGGTGGTGCCTATAAATAAACATGTGTTTCTTTGCTGATGCTGTGTATGAAAAAGACGAAGTTATTCCTCCTGCCAGATCAATGCTGTTAATCCTCCCAAATCACCTGCAGGAAGTGGAGCAAAACAGTGCAGCTTGATTCATTGTTACAAGATCCGTCCTTCTACTTTTCATTCGTCTGGATTGAACCACACTGTAATCCTTTAGTTGAATTTCCCCCATGTTCGGCGTGTTAATGTTCCTCTCTAAATGCATCATTTGTCAGACAGACATGCAGAGGGGGCTCACTGTCGATTCGAAAGCGACAGATGTATCAACAGAAATCTGTGTGCTTTTCAACAGTTGACTTACTGTCAACACACCAAAAACATGTGCGTGTGTTAAACCCTTAAAATGTAGGACAGACAAATTACCTTTCTGCAGGCTTGCATACAAAAACAGTACAAAGTGGAGACTGAACACGACATTGTCACCACCCAGAGGAGCGTGTTTGTGTTTGAATTGCCAGAATAGTTTCTCAAGATATTATTTTCCCACCAGATAACAATCTTTGTCTCAGTTTCACAGCGCCCTACTTAGCCTAGTTATCTAAGCTGGAAATAAAAAATAATTGTCTAATGTGGAGGATGCTTCTGAAGCTTGCTAATGCTTCTCTGTCCTTGATTATTGTCCTTATTATTTGGTAGCTTAAGGCCGGTTTTCTTAAACTCTTTTCTGCGTTCGGGTACATAAATTATTTTCTTGGCATCTGTTGACAAATACACTCACGCCACACCTTTGAAGATTTAAGGGATAAATACATGCTGATCCTTTGGTGAAAGTGGATTAAAAAAGTATTACCAAGACCTTGGCATGTTAATATTAAACAACCCAACGGCTAATATGCAGCTTTTTCGGTGGTTTTACTGTGTACCACTCAACAGATTACCAGAAAATAGGGAGTTGTTTAAAGAAAATAATACCTTTTTCTCTCATTTATTAAATTATCTATGTTTTCAAATGCAACATAGATCTGTTTCTGTTGAATTTTGCTTTTATAGTCTGCATTTATTGTGTACTGAAAGCTTATAGACCAAATCGTGTTGTGATACCCACAATGCATATTGATTATTCATTTGTTTATTCAAAGTGGTGGAACAGATTTATTTACTGGCTTTCTGCCACTGTTGTTGAAATTCAAAGTAATTAGTTTTAGAATTTTTTATCCAGTTGGTTATTTTCAGGAATTAGGGTTGCGAAAGACTCAAAAATGAAATTAAAGCTCATGGCAGAAACTGATACAAGTGTTATTTTATTTGTTTTTTTGTGCCATTTTTAGCCAAATTTTTTTTATCTGTTTTGTTTTCTGGGATATAGCTTCTGCAGAGTGGCAGGAATTGGTTAGAAATCTGCCTCTGAGTTGCCATGGAGCAATCCAGCCCCCCCTTCCCATCACCCATTATTCAGACATTTGTTTATTTGTGTTTGTGATAAACTGCGAAACAAAGTATGACAACCATTGTTTTTTTTAGATTTATTTCTATCCATGTACCCATAATTAGCCGTGCAACAAAAATGGTGAAAAATACTGGAGTTTTCCATCCATAGAGTTCTGAGGCAGATTCCAGATCCGACGAGAAAAACAAATGAATCCATTTGTCTGCAAGAGAATCAATGGGGTGGAGCAGGGAGTTTGTGACCTGGTGTATTTTTTACCTCACAAATACCTTTTTTTTGCTCCTGATTAACAACAATTTGAATAAAGAAAAGCAGAAAAATGCAATTTTTAGCTTAATTTGTTCAAATATTTCCTCCATCATCAGAAAAATGTAGACGGGTAGACGGATAGATCCAAGTACAGCAGGTTTATTTAGTACAGACAGGAAAACAAGAGTGAATCACAGCTTAAAGTCCACAAAGCTCAATCAGGGTCAGGCAGGCAGAGGTCAAACACGAGCATGAGGGGATCAGAAAACGAGGTCGAAGGTCGGGGCAGGCGGCAAAAATCAGTGTCAAAGACAAAGCAGATTGAGATCGGGTCAGATTGAGATCACTCAGTGATGCAGGGAGAGAGCCAGAAACAATACCATACTCGTGACATACTTACTGCAGATGGAAAACAGCTGTGGAGCTTCTGGGAGAGACAGCAGGGGCTGATGGGAAGGGTAGTATGGAGACCCAGGAAGTGCTAGCACTCAGATGATTGATTCTGTGATGGTCAGAGGGGGAGACAGGGACAGATTCATGACCGTTAAAAACAAAAAAACACCACAATTTTCATCAGAGTGGGTCTATGAACTCTGAAAAAATAAAATCTATCGCTGATTTAAAAAAAAGACTAAAACCTGGTCAAACAATAACCTGAACATGTCTTGGGAAAGGAGGTGAAGACAATAAACAATGACTGGCAGTAAAAAAAAAGGAAGACGATGGATGTTAGTGTACAAGGGGGGAACTCACTGTTAAATGGGAGGGATACACAAAATCTGAAAAGCACAACTTCAGTTACAAAAACCATGAAAATTAAACTAATAAAAGCAATAATCCTTACAGGCTACCGTAGCTGCCAAGCGGAAGATCTTTTAATTTTTAATGAGCACACATTAAAAAAAATGTTTCATTTTGTTCAGAAATGAATAGATCACATTGAATGCAATAAATGCAAAAAATAAACATAAATGTATTAAAAAAAAAAAAAAACACTTTGACATTCCATTAAAACCAGCTCACATCCCTGAGCATCCTTACCGGATGACTATTTGTTTCACGATGGACTTCCAAGGATGCTTTGTTTTGAATGTTTCAAGAATAAAAAGCTCCGTCGAGTTCTCCAGTCAGATGATGAGCAGCTCTCAGAAAACAGACTTTCATGTGCTCAGTCTGACAGGCTTTTGATGTTGGTAGTAGAGTCTGAAAATTGGGTTAAGAGGATATCGAGTCAGCCTTTGGAGAAGCAAGAGAATGATGGAAACAGGGAGACACAGATAATCAAAGCTTTCTGTGTGAGTCTGTGCACAACTAACACTGTAAATTATATTCTGAATTTACTGGTATTTCTCTTACTATTAAATGTGTCTATAGGAAAGAAAACTCATCTGTCTCCTCATTTTTGTCCTCACCCTCATTCATAGGTGTGTGAGTGAACACACAAATGTGAATGCACAGACACACAAAAGTCTGGGAAAAATGTGAACTGATATTGACATTTGTGTATTTGCACTCTGCAAAGGGTGTTAGTGTAGCGCTAATGGGTATTTGTGCATTGTTGTCTGCCACTGCACTGCTTCAGGGTCTGGATTGGTATTAGATTAAATTGGGAAGAAGTTTAGCAGCCGTGATATTATTGGCGGTGTAAACAACAGACTCCACAGCTGCAGGATGCTATCGCCGTTTATGAACGTTGGTACAAAAAAAAATGTGTACGTAAATTAATATGTTAAAAACAATTTTTTTTTCAGTTGGAAGATGTGTATATGTGTCTGTATAGTGGAGGGTCTGCAACCTTTGACGCTTAAAGAGCCATTTGAGTGGATTTCTTACTGGCCACAACCCAGGAGGAGCCACAAAGTCTGACTGAGAAAAATAAAAATACAGATTTTCATCCATGTTCTTGTTACTAAACATATCTTTTTTGGCACAAATAGAAAATATTATTTCTTCTAATTGGATGACTTCCTTTTAAAATAAAATACACTCTGTGTGCATCATCTAAATGCAGCAAATGTGTTAGTAGGTTGCTTAATGTCAACAGAGATTTAAGAAAAATCAATTTATTTTACTATTGTTGGTGTATCTCAGTAGAAATTTATAAATCTCACCAATCAAAATTAAATCTGTTGACTTTACTATTTTTTTTAACCATTAGACACACTTAAAATCCTTTAAAAAATAAAGGAAAAGAAGGAAACATGAGATTAAAAACGTTTATTTTTCCTTCTTTTTTTGTTCAACCTTTACTTTGTTCTAACTTTAAGTCACAGAAGTCCCTTTACTTACAGGTTCAGCAGTTACATCATGCAATCTCTGCTCACATCCCATCTGTTTTTCTGCAAAAAGAACTAAAACATCTTCTAATGTTAGTTTTGTTCTTCTAGTTTCCCCAGCATCTGCCTCAGAAAGCACAAACTGTTGTGAGAACAGGCTCTTTAACTGGAGGCCACCCATATGCTGCTGTCATTTCCTCTGCTAATTAAGATTAATTGCAACTGCGCTATTGCTACCTTCATGGGATCCCAAATAAGTTTTTGTTTGTCTGTTCCACAGGAATGAGACAAAAACCCAGCATGAGTGGAGAACAAAGATATTTACTGCTTCTCATATTTCTCTCAAACTCAAACGACACCTGAGTTTTTCACCAGTGCTGATGTTTGAAGTTTATTCAGAAAAAAAACTCGATCTGAAGGGCGTAAGGCGAGCACAATGTTCTTTGTTTGTGGTAAACTTTGCTCAGAGGGCACAACTTTCTGACTTTTTAAAATTAATGAGGTGGCAAGGCTGAGCCGTGTTCACTGAAGGGCAAACGCCAGAGTGCAGGTTGAATAAGCAAATATACAAAGACAGAAAAAAGAAAAGACTAGAAAAGAATGGCGACAAATGAATTACTAATTAGTCCTCCATTAATCTGGATTTTGAGGAACCTCAGATTCCATTAGATTTACCCTTGAAACTGAATAAATGGACCTTCTGTGGTTGAAAGGTTTTTGTGTCCTTACCTTTTCCTCATGAAGTGAATGCTTTATCTCGACGATTAAGCTTGATCCTTTCACAGAATGCACTTTAACCCCCTTCTTATTGATTTCACATAAATAGAGCAGCTGTTTAGTAAATATTGTATTTTTAAAAGACGCTTTTACAGAGAACATCTTTTCAAACACAACTAAATCCTTTTTTTGTCTTTTAACTTGATCTGTTCAACACATAAGAGCAGAATTCCTCTTGTGTTGGACAAATTTTACTGTTACAATAAGAGGTTATGGATCTTCTGACACATGAGGTGCGTATTTGTAATTTAGGCTGAGAAAATGACCCATATACTGCTTATAATTTATATTTTGCTTAATTTATACCCATATAGTAGTAAAAAGTTACACTTGCATGTAAAGAAATAACATTTTCAGCATTTCCACAAGCATTAGGAAACGGCACTTTCAAGTAAACTGAGCCTGCACAGAGTTTCAGGCTATTCCAGTCAATTTGGCAAAGCTTCAAAGAGAAGCTTTGACCTCAGTGAGTGAAGCAGATCTGTCTTCTATGCGTTGTCACTTCCACTTTCCCACGCTGTCACCTCACCTTCATTCATGTGCTGAATCACATTTCTGTCACAGCAGCTGCAGCTGCAACAGTGTGCTAGCAGTTCTCATTTATGTTTCTAGGAAGCGTCTGTAATCTAATCTTTGGAATTATATCACTGGAATTAGATGCTTTCAGGAGTCTTGTTTAATTGTTATTTCTCTGTCTGAGAACAACGTGAATTCCTTTTTGAGGCACTCCAATCATGTTTTGATCTATTTCAAAAGTTTTCTCTTTAATTATGATTCTGCTATTTTGATCCAAAATCCATCAACCTTTGTTGTTTTCTAGGACATAGCTTTAGTTTATTAAAAATTCACATCTGAGTTGTGAGTGGGACTGTTGGCAACCACGCCCCCCCTTACCCTCGCCATCACTGAGAGCTCGGAGCAGGAAGCTTGTGGCTCCATCGTATTTTCTAAGTCACAAATCCACTCTTTTTGTCTGAATCACATCTATTTGAATAAAGAGATACTCATAAATGCAATTTTGATCTTAATTTTTAAATTTATGCCCCTTATCATCAGATAAACGCTACAAGAACATGTCAAAAACATCAAACACAATCTCTATCAGAGTAGGTTTTTAACTCTGTTAACACTAGACATGTTGGTGGTGACACCTGAATAACACACACTCCTAGACAGAGTAACTCTTCAGCAATTTAAGTGATGAATGTGAATCAGCTAAATCTGACGCAGAAAAAAAGCAGCTTTTTTGTGACTGAATCAGCAGATTTACTTTTATAAGCATTTACCTACTGCAGTGTTGCATATTAGAGCAAAGCTGCTTTTCTCAGCTTCAGAATCCTCAGGAATTGTAATAATTGAGTCGCGGAGCTAAAATAGTTGAAGAATGTAAACACTGGAGCTAAAGCTTCGACGTTAAAAGGTTAAAGTGACTGGAATTGGAACCAGGTCAGTTCACAAGGTAACTGCTGGGTTGTTTATCACACTAAATAATTTAGTTACCATTCAGTCCAACAGAAAAATGACCCAACTCAAAATATATTTATATATGTTCTTTTTTCATTTCTGTCATCAGATTTTGTAAAACCCAACCCTAAACAACACAAAACACACCACAAAACACTCAACACCACAACATAAAACAATACAACAAAACAGCACAACATAAAACAAAACACAACAACACAACATATAACAAAAAATAAAACAAAATACCACAAACCAAACCAACACACCCCAGCAAAACAAAACAAAACACTCAACACCACAACATAAAACAATACAACACAACATAAAACAATAGAACACAACACTACAACACAAAACAAAACAGAACAACACAACATATAACAAAACATAAAACAAAATACAACAAACCTAACCAACACACCCCAACGAAACAAAACAACACAAAACACTCAACACCACAACATAAAACAATACAACACAACAGCACAACATAAAGCAAAACACAACAACACAACATTAACAAAATATAAAACAAAATACCACAAACCAAACCAACACACCCCAACAAAACAAAACAAAACATAACAACACAAAACACAGCAAAACAAATCACAACAAACAACACCACACATAACAACACAAAACAACATAAAAACAAAACAAACAACACAATCAAAACAACACAAAACACTACAACAAAATAAAATGAAACACAACAAAACAATGCAAAAACCACCACACAACTCACCACAAAAAGCAAAACAAAACAAAACAAAACGAAATAAAACACACACACACAAAACAATACAAAACAATACATAACATATAACCCCTATAATTTTATTTTAATGGTGGGATCAGAATTGTTTTTTCAGAATTTGACTGGTGACATTACGTTCTATCTGTTCACATTTTCAGGAAGGCAACATAGAAAAAAAATGTACACTTGAAGCCAAAATGAATTCTAATTGTTTTGTTCACCACACACTCTTTGCAGTTTTGTTCTTTTTTTCTTTGGTCTTCTTGACCACACTGCTCTTTCCTGATCTCCACCTAGTTCCACATTTTTGAGTCGTTTTACTACAAACACCAGGTCTGTCTATCTGAAGAGCCCACCTTTCATCCTTCCTGCAGATACTTAAACTCCTCAATCTGAGGAAGTGATTTATTTCTGACCTGGAGGGGCTTTTCCACTTTTTTTTTCTCCCAACAAAGAACCAGTGCCTCAGATTTGGAGGAATCGACTCCCATCTTACCCACTTCACACATCACTTCGAAGTGCTCTGGAGAGTGCTGGAGGTTAAAGAAACAAAAAGGTCCAGAAAAACAAACACTTCAGCTAAAATAAATGTTACTTCAGTCTATCACTGCACACATTTGCAAAATCATTGTTTTTTCACGTCTTAAAGATAGAATATTTGAATTAAACACTGCAGCGTACTGAATAAAGATACATTAGATAATAGTACAAATATAAAGAGAGTATACGGAGGAATGGATGTGATCACCAGGCATTTAGACACCAATGCGATTGTGTTACCAGATGACAAGAACAAATTTCGCTGGCTCTGTGATTAATTGTTATAAATGTCCGTGCAAGCAACCATGGACCAAGTTAGTTAATCTTTAGGGATGGATCGAGTAGCAATAAAATTATGCACACCGGTGGTTTCAGTTCAGAGAGAATGTTTCCTTTACATTTCCATTTTTATTGCTGTCCATTTCGGGGCTTTTCATGCGCAAAGCAACGTCAAGCCTAAGCCAATTTGTTGGCAGCTGTTTCATATACCAAACATTTCCATTAGCAGTGAGACCCACCCAAAGGATTTGATATTGTTTTGTTGTGTATTATGTTCTACAAAAATGTTCTCCAAATTGATATAGCAATTGATGTGTTGCTACACAGCGCTAAATCACCTTCAGTTTCCATAGAAATGACATCACAGACGAACCTAAAAGTCACGATGAAACATATTAAGAAGCAGGAATTATTCTGTCCCCTTCACTTAAAAGATAGATCTCTCAGAGGAAGCCAAATCCAAAACATAAATTATTGAAAAACTATAAATATACCTGTAGTGAAACTGTCTTCTTCTTTAAATTACGAATGGGTAGCTTGGCCTCGGTGAGTCATTTTCTGAGAGGCAAGAAGGTGAGTTCAAACACTGAAAGCCTGCGCCCTTCACGGGAATCAAGCTGGAAAATGGACAGAGTGCAGATGGGATGGCTTCTCTCGGGGAGACGCTTTTCCACTTTTGCTGTTCCAGGGAAACTATTTTCCCGAAAAGGTAAATACAATCTATAAGTGAACCAAAGTTTAACAGAAGTCTAATGACATGCATCATATTACTATTGTTGTGAAATGGACTCTGTGGAGGTGGAGCTTAATCAGAGTTCTTTATTTATACAAACAAGGAAACACAACAAGCTCCAGAGTGGATGGAGGAAGTGACCAGGGAAAGGGAAGACTGTGAATATTTTCTTAGCAAAAGAGGATAGATGAATGAATATTTACCAAAAATGTGTATTGTGTTGGTGTAATATTCACTTTTTTTTTAAATTGTTGTTTTTTGTAAATAAAATCCTGGAATACTTGGGGGTCTTTCAGCGAGTTTTTTAGTCATTTTGAGACATTTCATTTGTTTTACTTTTCTTTAGGTTATGTCCTTTTACAATCCCACAGATTAGGGTGTAACAGATTTGTCTGAAATAAGCACATTTCTTTAAATGTTTCTTTGTAAAGCTGGAATGATGTTGGATACCACTCAACATTTCCTCATTAGAAGAGCTATTTCAGTGCATGTGTTGGTAATCACCAAAGTTTCCAGAACTGGAATCAGAACTGAAGATTTAGTTCTCTTCTCCTGAAGAGAGTTGTCAGATTGTTGTTGGAAAAGCAATTCTATCTATTTTTAGAATCAGAAATATTAAATACAGCAAACAAGCAAAAAAAAAAAACAAAAAAAAACGTATATTTCCATTTTAGTGTTTTTGTTCATGTACTTTGGGACCTTTAAAGTCAGTTTTATTGTTATTTCAAAAAACATGATTTCTTGGAGATATTCAAATCATTAAGGATGTCCCGATCCAATCACATCGTTTCAAATTCGATCGAAATCAGATGTTGTCTCCCAATCATAATTGAAAATGTATTTTTTAAACTATTTTGATCTGTACTGTGCATTTAAAGCTAATAATTTCAAACAAATAAATGCCTAGCTTGAAGTCTGCATATCATCAGCAGATCACAATATTTTACTGCTGTAAACTCTATTAATAAACGTTTAAATCCGACAGTAAGTGTCTTTTACTTTTTGTCTAAAAAAGGACTTATAAAGGCATTTCAACAGAAAAAAGATCAGATTTTTGTTTCTTGATTATGATTAAAAAACAAAATTAAAACCATACTGACTTATCTAATAATCTAATTTAATCTAATTATCTAATTATAATCTCTCAAAAATGACGCAAACTAATGAATTGTTACATGGATATTAACTAGTTATGAAAAACCGTCATCACATTCATCCTAAAAACAACTTTGGGATAAAGTTTGCGATTAATATTTAACGGAAATTTGATCACATCTGATCAAAAAATGTTCTAGATCCAAAAGCAAAACTTTCATATTGTCATATTGCAACTTATATTTTTGGAGAAAATCACTTTGATTCTTTAAGAATTCACAAGATGTATAATTTTAACATTCCAAACTCTCTCACATGACTTATAATCCTTTATTTTTACTTGTTTATAGTTAACAATTTTTCTAGCTAATATTTGATCTATTTTTACTTTATTTTTTGAGCTACTTCACAGAAGTGCTCTGTTTAAGTGTTAATTATCAAATAAGATAAAAAAAAATATGGACCAACCTGGATCAGCTCATAACATTTCTTTTTTATTTTTTTTAAATGTTTAAAATAAAGTATCAGAAAAGTATCTGTATTAAAATCAAATGACTTAAAATCAGTTTAATCCCTACAAATATTTTTAAAATTAATTATGAAATGACAATATTCTGAAGGGAAATTATTAAATTCAGTATCATGTGAGTTAAGATGAAAAAGCTGCAGTTTTCTTTTTTTGTGCATAACTGTGGTACATTAACCCCAAAAAAATCTTGGACTTTTTTGAAAGTTTCTGTACAAAAAAATATGTTTTGATTCTTTGGTGTTTTCCTGACTTTAATTTTTATTGTGTAGACTCTTTAAAATAAAATAAAAAAAAGCTTAACCCTCCAAAAAGATGCTAAAATGTTGACTTTTACGTTTGAAATCATGCTAATATAACACAATCACTGCATGTTTTTTAACATAAACCCATTTTTCTCATTATTCTGCATCAGCTGAGAGATGAACTCCAAAGCTGCTTTTAGTGCCACTGTCTAAAAACAATAAACACGATATCCACATAAGGAGGTGACGGAGAGGCTGGCTTCAGTCGATGACATGAACTTATGGGATGCCACCAAAGTTCCTCTCATCTCCGATTCATTGCATGACCCATCATCGTCCAACTCCTGCAAAAGCTCACTAAACCCCAAAAGAGTCATTCTGACACAGGATTTAACACAATCACCCCCAGAATCGTGAAAACACCACACCGGAGACCCTCGCCGTTCATGTCACAAATGCTTTTTGTCGTCAGGCTCTGTGTGACTCCCTCGCGCTGGTTGCTAAGCAACCTCGGCTGCATTAATATGCGTGGTGGAAGGGGAGCAGGGTATACCTCTCGCCTCTGGAGTGAAAGTAACCACAACAGTGTCAGTGAAAGGCTACTGGCTCCCTCAAAGAGCCCCCCCCTTACTTATAGCCATCCAGCCTTCACACTCGCCCCAGATAGTTTGGGAATCACAGTCAGGTAGGAAAATCAGGTTCTGTGGAGTTCCCACTCTGGCTGCTCCCTTTTTGAAATGAAACACACAAAATAAGAAAAAAACTAACGACAGTTGAGACCTATTAAAGTTTAAAACGCTTTGAGGATTTGATAAAGCTGAGAGGAGGCAAAGAAAACACAAAATCTGATGCTTTTTTTTTTTTTTTTTGGAGAGCGTTGTGAAATAAAAGACAAAAGGAGACGGAAATATTCCCATGAAACAGCTTTGTTACCCTCCCACCCCCATCTGCCCATCAACTGACTCCATTCTTCAACTTGACATCATCCTTCCACGCAGACAAGAAGAAGAAGAGGAAGAAGAGAGAGCAGCAGAGGTGGGGGAGCAAATAGATGAAACAAGGGGAGGAAGAGCAGAGAGGAGGTGGGCAGCACAGTTTCAGCTCTCACAAAGCTGAGGAGGGGAAAGTGACAGCAGCTAAAACTTGGCAACTAGTGAGATGAAATTCGTGGGGGAGACGCTGGAGCTCCGTGGGAGAGGGCGTCCAACAGGAACGTTAAATTTGGATCTCCTGGAAGACGAGTTGCTCCCCTCTGGATCTCCTCCACAGCTGAAGGATGAGAGGGGGAGACTTTCATCTTAGTTACCAGGGATGTTTGAGCTCCATGGGAAGGCGCCTCCTCCCTACATCTTCAGTGCTACGTTACTCCTGATGCTTTACAAAGTAAGTTTCTTAAAAATGTTATTCCACATCTTTACTGGGTCAATCTTTCACTGTTTCAAAGAACTCATGGGATAAATTCTTTATTAATGTGGGATGTTTCCAGGCACTGTTGTTCTTGCATGAATCTTTGATTAAGCTTGTAAAGACACCTTGAATCCTACTTACCTCACAATAAATCTTATTTATGTATTCTGTGCTTTTATTCTGAAAGGTTGTGACATGCTTACACATTTCTACAGACAAATAATTGACGTAAAGCTCAGATTTTCTTTTATGTGTGTGAATTTTTTTTTTTTTTACTCTTTTTAATCATAAATTAGTGAAAAATAATATTTTCCCTCACTCGGAACTTTCCTGACAAATTCTAGTTCGGAATTATCCCAAAATTCAAAAGAAAAAAACATTTTCCACTCACTTTCTATTGGGAAAAATGGGTCAAACTCCCTATTGGCAGAACCCAAAAGCTTTTCTCCAATTGTTGTACAAAGTGAGTGAATATATACAGGTTTTGCAGGAGAATGGGTGTCCATACACACTGGGAGGGGCTGAGACTTGTTTTCTTTAATTCCATTTTAAAACAATGCCAAAAGCGCCTCTGCTTGTCAGACTCAGTTAGCATCTGGAGCTGTTTGACATGCTTGGATTATTCAAGTGGGAAAAGGGGTTTTTACTCTGCCGATTCGATGTGAGGACGCCACTGTAGCTTTTGCAGTGACGGATTTAGAGTCGCAGGTATGTTAGGAACTTCACATCAATCAGGTAT
>NC_050533.1:7493692-7497020 GCF_002922805.2 Oryzias melastigma
TTTTTTTTGTTCACAGATTCTTGGAGGGTCTAAACTTTATTGAAACATATTGTTTTTGAAATTCAAAATATCGTCTTTACATGTGGCATAATAATAATTATGTTATCTACTGGTAACAATCAATTGCCACAACAGCTCAGAGTCCTAAACTCTGTAATTATGAGAGACAGAGAAAGTCACTTTGGGTTCACCATGATTTAATGAATGCTCACCACTGACAACTGTACAAACTGGATTACTGGAAAGTGTCCAGAAGGTCTTACAGCCTGATGCACAGTTGTGCACAACAACAAAAAAACCCTCCTTTTTAGCAAAAAAATCAACCAACTCCCATTTGAGTTCATCACCTCATTCCACCTCTCCCTCCTCACCTTTGGCCACATTTTTGTAGCCTTCTGTTATTTTGCTGAGTGCTTGTTTATATTTGCAACAAGCAGGCGTCTTCATGCATGAGTGCACGTCCAGAGTGCCACACAAAGATCTCCATTCAGGTGGAGGAGAAAAGTCTGTTTCTTGGGCTTCCCAGGAGAGGCAATCAAAGTCCTTTGTTACAGATCAGAGGAGGACCATGCAGCTTAATGCACGGACAGATCCCGACGCTTCCTTTATGTGTGTCAGGAGGACTGTGGATTTCAATGGCTTGATTTAGCTGTCACATCACAGCTCCTGTGTGGAATGTTAACATTTACAGGTGTGTACATGCAGTGAAAACATAATTAAACGTTCATAAAATGTGATTTAAAGGTACGGAAGTGCTTTCTTTTACAGATGGAAACAAGATTATTCTACAAAAATATTCAACTGTGAAGTTTTTCCATAAAGTTTTCTTCAGATAATTCAGATATTTTTGTCACCACCTTTTCCAAAATGAGCTAAATCTGTTCCAAAAACTAACAATGTTTAAGAAATTCTTCCAAAATTACTTGAAAGGGGAAATTTTCTAACTCTCCTTTGGTTTTATTTCTTTAAAATTGTCTTACGCCATGTCAGAATTCCCTCCCCACTTTGCGAATGCCAAAAATTATATAACGTTGGACTACCTAGTGGCCTGGATTTTAAAAGCAATTTGGACACCATACTCACTACTTTTTTTTTTTTGCGGCAAATATGATGTCACCAGTCTTACGAAATAAAAATCTATTGAAAATTTACATTTTTTGAATACTATTTATGAATTTGATACTGATGGTTTATAACAAAAAATAAATGAAAATACTTTTTTTTCACCAAAATTGTTCAAACACAATGTTAGCCTATATTTGCCAATCAAGTGAGGGGCGTCTGGTCACACACAAGATGGCGTCAGAATCAATCTGTAGCCAGAAGCGGAAATCGCAACTTTAGCCGGTTGCGTAAGCAGAAATTTCCTTAACTTTAGAAAACCCTTTCAAACAGATATTTAAAACCTTTTTAGAACTATCAGCTTTTATGTCGTTGAATGCGAATAAAATGTAATTTTCAGTGAATCAGCTGATCAAGGCCTTTTTTTTTTCTCTGTGACAGAGAGTGTCACAGGGAAGAAAATGGCAAAAAGGGTCATAAAAGAGAGAAAAATTGGGAAAAAGTTTGAAAGTTTAAAGTGATATATTTTTTTTTTGTGTCCGGCTCCAGCAGGGGTAGGGACTTACGGCCATTAATTTTTGGGCGCCATATTTTTCTCAGATTCTTGGATCTGGATCTAGTTAGCATCAATGCACTCTGGATTCTTGCACAGACTTCTGGGAAATTTCTAGGGCACTTCATTTGTGAATTGCAGGCTATATCAAAATTCCTTCACCCCATACTATATAGTGCATTTGCCATTTTTTAATGCTGACCGGATCTACAATTCCAAAATTCGGTGCCCTGGAAATCTCCCAGAACTCTTTGCAAAAACCAGTGTGCATTAATATACATTCGATTGGCAAATATAGACTGCAATGGATTGAAAAAAATCGTTTTTAAATGTAATTTTTAAATAAACCCTCAACATTTTCATCATCAGAACACAGTGGATTCATAAATAGATGTCATAAAATGTTCGTATTGATTCGATTTTCACTTTGGGAAATCGTCATGCTCGTCGTTTTAAAAGGAGCACCAAACAACGGCCATAGAGTACAGAAAGGAACATAAATATGCAAATGCTGACCTCCGTGTGAACTTTCACCTCTGCTAAATCAACGCTTACGTACACACGAAAAGTCATTTCACCATCAAACAAAAAGGTACACCATGTTCCTGTTCGTTTTTTCCACCAACATATTCTTGTAAATTCTTGCAAGAAGTCAAAAAAACACAGTCTGTCTTGCATCAGAGCCTTTTACCAAGAGCAGCAGCTCCCAGTTAGGTTTATTTTTAGTCTGCATTAGCTTACAAGCTTTTCTGTTGCTAGTTGGTGTATAAAACCCATTGACCCGCAAAAGAAGCACTTTTCTCCTGAGAGGTGTTTAGATGCCGAATTGCAAAAGCTGCTGCGGCTGCGGGCTAAAAACACACAGCTAGTTTTTTAATACTGCACCCTGGGCAACATATATCAACACACACACACTCACACACCTGTGAAATCTCACAGATGAGGGCTTGCACTCTCAGAACGTGTATCAGAGGAGTTTGACGGTTAAAGAAAAACCAGAAGTGAACGGAGCACACTGTAGGATTTCATGTTTTTCTCTGTTTTTAGATTTGGTTTTGAGTGTGTTTCTAGAACTCACCGAACATCAGGAATCTGATAGTACTCTGATGTCAGTCAGATGGGGAGTGGTGTCTGATATCTGAGCACAAAGCAGCATCGCCTTATACAGAGAGACAAATCAGTGTATGAAGAAAAGAAGATTAACTCTGGTTCTAATAATAGAGTTTTGTAGCACTTCTGATGTACTGCATGTGATTAGGTAAAGGCAGGTTTACCTCAGGAAGGAAATATGAAAGTGAATTCACAGTTGACAAGGATTTTGACAAGAACAATATTTACAAAATAGCAATTGTCCCACTTATTAGAATAAAGTGTGCCCTAGTAGAGAGTTTATAGAATAACTGGGCATTAACAAGCTACATTATTTGTCACTTCTGATGACCAGAGGATGATCTCTTGATAGGGTTGGGCTTCACTTAGCTCACAATCATTATAAAGATAGGAGAAAATCCACAGGTGGAAAATATAAAAAGTAATTTGTAGTTAACCTCGTCAGCTCAGTTTGTGAAACGGTGATCAATAGCAGCAAGGATTTCAACAAATGCACGTTCTTTTTCTATGCATTTGTAAAAAAAAAACAAAAAAACAGGAAGTTGATGGTGACTTGATGTATGGTTAGGGCCCACTCCGGGTTACTTTTTGACGTTTCGGTGT
>NC_050533.1:7497055-7511830 GCF_002922805.2 Oryzias melastigma
CTGCTCCCATTAAATCAGGGGTCCCCAACTTCCAGGCGGCGAACTGGTACCGGTCCAAGTTCTGCTTGGTACCAGGCTACAGACAGGAAAAAATATGCTAATTAGGGGCCCCCAACTCTCAGGATGCGGAAATATACCGGACCTAACCAGGTTCTGCGTCCTTAGGGTTGAGGACCCACTATGTCTATACTCACTATGTCCAAATTCCCACCCTGATCCCTACAAAAAAACTATACAGTGCGAAACTATATAATGCTTCGGATTTTAGAAGCAATTTGGACACCATGCTCACTACTTTTCCTTCGTTTTGTGAAAATCGTGAAAATCAAATTAATATGAACATTTCACAACTTCTTTTGTGACTCAAATGTGTTTCATTGATAAAAACGTGGATGATTTGTTAGAAAATTACATTTTAACAGGATTTTTTCTCAAAAATTGTTTGACCGCAAGGCATTGTGGTCTATACTTGCTGATGTAGTGACCATTGATGCATTCTAGTTCTTCATAAAGACTTCTGGGAAGTTTTTGGATTTTGAAATTGTAGATTTGGACAGCACTACGAAAATGGCAAAGGCTCAATCAGTGTACAATATAGTGAGTAGGGAAGGAATTCAGACATAGGTTTAATGGGAACAGCCAGTGCGTTGAAAAATGTAAAGTTGGGGACATCCAAAACATCAAAAAGTGGCGTAAAGGGGTCCTGAACCAAAAGTATACCAAATGGACGGGAAAAATATAAAACAGGTAACTTCTTTGTCTGCTCGTTTCATGATTATGACACTTTGATGGGAATCAAATCATTTTCCTTTGCAATGCAGAATCATTGAATCACTTTCTGTCTCTAAAAGATTTAAAGAATTTAAACACCAATTTACCACAATTTTTAGGAATTTTTCAGAATTCTAATGTCTCATAATTGGGTAAAACAGCTGACAAATTATCCTTGGAATTTTGGTGATGTAAAGAAGACTGCACAACTGAATCCCTATATGACCAAATTGCAAAATATTTGCTTTGAAGTTATAATTAGATAAAATGATTTTATGTTTGGGCAAAAATAATAATTAGAATGACTAAAAATCTTTTTTTTTGTTTAAAATGTAAAGTAACACCTAAAATTGCACATGCAGTGAAATATTTGGTCTACTTTCCATGTTCCATTCAAGGAGTTGCCTCCATTTGTTCTTGCATTCTCCCCATTCATACTAACATCCCTCCTGCTTCAAGTCACTCTCTAAATCATATTTTGATCTATTGTAAAATCGTTCCTAGTGTTCTTTCAATTGTTATTATGCTGTTTTTAGCCAAAATAATAAAACAAAAACTGCAGGAGTTCAATAGAAATTCATCTTGTGGGGAGGACTGTTGGTGTGAAGTAAGCCTCAGCTGATATCCCATCAACCCCAAGCAAAAATAGCAAACAATATCGGAGCAATCCAGATGTAAAGTTTTGAGCAAGATGACAGCACAGACGAAGAAAATGAAGATGTTAAGGGATCTATTTGTCTGGAAATGGATTCATCTGAATGGACTGTCTTTCAATTTTTACGTCACAGCTTAGAACTTTTTCAGTTTTTTTTCTTCTGCTCTTAATCCACCACGATTTGAATAAAGAAATACTCAGAAACACAGTTTTATTTCATTCTTGTCTTCATCAGAACATGTTAAAATACCACAAACCTGATTTTCATTGGAGTGGGTCTTTAATTGCTTCCTTGAAACCTGGTTTCTCTAATTTAATCCTCAAACATAAAACATGAACTGTCCCTCTGATGTATCTATTCTTTATTTTAGCTGTCTATCTCTAATTCTTGAAGAAAACCTCCAGTTTTGCCTTTTGTCTCTTTTTCCGGATCACTCCAAACTTTATATTTTTTAACCAGATGAAATACAACACAAACCACATCATTGTAGCTTGGATGAATTCTTTGTGTCTTTTCATAAATCTTTTCCTTTCTTTTTCCAGACTGGCCTGAGACGAAAACTGTAGAATTTTCCAGGGAAAATGGTAAACACTGTCTACAGTGATGAAGAAAAGGGAATCCAAGACAAGGAAAGTAAGGAGGAGAGCATTCTGGCCATGCTGGGCATCATTGGGACCATCCTCAACTTGGTAGTGATAATCTTTGTCTACATCTACACAACTTTGTAAACTAACTTCTGGTAGAGTGTGCACAGCGGAGGACTCTCGAGACTCCAAGTTCCAATGAGAACTCTTCCTGTGATAAACATGGATGGAACCAGGATGATGCTGACCTTTCCAAGTGGCAACAAGCATCTAAAACGGTGTGTCCGGCTGCACTCTGAACTGTGGAGACGATGGAAAACTGTCCTGCTCCGTTTGGATTTTCTGGTAGAATTGTACAGAATATTCTATCCCTACTGACTTTTCCTCAAAGCAAGCAAAAAAAACACATAAAAATGTGTAATTTTTATCGAAATGTGGAATTAAACGTCTGATCTGGCGATTTATAAACAGAAAAATGAAACAGATTGGCTTTCATTTGAATAATGATGAAGAAAACAGCAAATGTACATTTTTTTAAATTGTTTTTAACCTTTACAAATATCTATTTAGACAGCATTTAAAGAAATGTGACACAAATGTTTTATTTGGCATGGTTTAATGGTTTGTATCACAAATAATCCAATTTTAGAAAAAGTTGTAAAACTTTATAAAAAATAAAGTAAAATAAAAAAAATATTAAATGAGCCAACATCTTATTTAAACATAAGTGACGTAGTGTTTAGACTGAGATATGTGACCAATTTTATGCACAGAAGTAACCTCTGATAAATTTGACTCCATGTGGAGGGATAGTGTTGGAGTTCAATTCTTGTCGGGTTATTTTAATGTTGATTTTTTATAAATGAGTTTGTGGTTTCTTAAAAAATAAGTTATGCATATTAATGAAATTTAGAATTACTTTGTGGGTGAAAGATCTGGACTTTGTGCAGATCAATTCAGGGCTCGTTTTACCGCTCTGCATCCGGACGCCGGAGCGGTTTAGTTATGGCAGATGACTCACGGATGGATGGGTGTGGTCCTGCTGACCTCGCAAGACTACGAACTCACTTAGTAATAACCCGCCATTTATAGAGGAAATACTAGTAACTCTTTCTACTATGGTTTTGAATTAAATTCACAGCACTGTTTCTGCGTAACCTGTCTTCAATGGGTAAGCACAGAACTTTTATCCATATTTTTGTCTAATACAGGCTTAAATGTTCATATTTGACTGCGTTACACGTATTGTGTAACAAGTAGGGGAGCCCGGAGTTGGTTGTCAAAATGACGTCATGTTTACAACACAGCGATAACAGCGAGTACAGCCGAAATATAGGTTTTATTTTGAAAAATGTACCGGCTGCACTTCACACTCGCTGTTAGGTTGTCAGTAGTCCAAACTTAATAAAAGTGCTCGGTTTGGCTTCAGAGTCCGGCAAATATTTGAAGACAACAAAACGAACACGGACCACTGGATGCAGTGTGAACCCAGGATAATGTGACACTTCTTTGGTTTCATAATATTCTGCAAAAAAATACACAATACCTTCCTTAGGTTGGAAGACATGTTGCTATAAAACTTATGTAAACTTGTATCTTTATGCCTTTTCTTTTTTAGCATGCTATTACCCAGGTCCCATGCTCTTATGCAGATCTAAGGTCTCCTTACCGACAAGAATGTCCTCCTGAGAGACTCTGCTCTTCTAACTCGTGTCTTTTTAAGCTAATCATGTTGCAGATGTGACATCAGTGAATTTATCAAGATGATCGATACCCTTCCAGCTGAACATTTTCAAGTTTCTGGTGTTTTTTGGCCCTTATTTCAACTATTTTAAGACCTGTTGTACATATGAAATTTTTAATACTCAAGTAAACAATCCAAATATTTGTTTAATAAAAAAATCATCTGAAAAGTTTTTTTTTGTTGCATTTTGAATGATGTCCCAAAAAATTTAATTAGGAAAATATATGAAATAAGTGGAGAGCACAAAGTAGCTTTTTAGGCTGTTCATATTTCATTTTCAAAATAAGTAGCAGCAATTAACAAAATTCCAAAAGAGTTTGACATGAAAAATATATATTTATAAATATCTGGATTTAAAAGAAAGTCTGAATGATCAATAGCTATGAGATAAATAGTTTCTCCCTTATGTACAGCTTGACTGTAGCATTTTAAAGCAATTTAAAGTTAAAGTCCCACTATTTGTCACGCAGCTAGGTGTGTGAAATTTGTTCTCCGCATTTGACCCATCCCCTGGGGGAGCGGTGAGCTGCAGACACAGCCGCGCTCGGGAACCATTTGGTGGTTTAACCCCCCAGTCCAACTCCTTAGTGCTGAGTGCCAAGCAGAGAGGCACTGGGTCCCATTTTTAGAGTCTTTGGTATGACTCGGCCGGGATTTGAACCCACGACCTTCCAATCTCAGGGCGGACACTCTACCACAAGGCCACTGAGCTGGTTTTTTTATTTATTGTAGTTTTTAAATTACTAATTTACATTTGGATTTTGTGTTGATTATCTGCCTAAAAACTGAAGGAAATTCCTGTGATTTATAAAATTCTAATTTCATATTGCTGTGAATTCTTTCGTTTTTTGTTTTTCTCCACCATAAAACAGACAAATTATTATTTAAAGTTATGGCACTTTTACAGCAGACTGAACTTGCTGACACACCGATGGACTATCTCAGCTGTGATCTATACACAGCTGAGTACTAAATCTTGCAGTTCCTCAAATGACCACTGGGGGCTGGTTTCAGATAACCCATTTACTTTTTCTCTCCTCATAAAAGACCAACTTTACACACACACACATGGACAAGTGTGTATAGTCTGGTTACACATTTTGGTGATGTTCTTTAGCCTTTATTTTTAATTAATTCTCTCAATAGATCTATAGAACCTTTACAAATTTTCTGATGTGAAAGTCTGTTGGAACAGTATTATTAACTTCTAAGTGAGCACAACTACTTATCTTATTATTCTGCTCCATTCAAGCATGTTTTATGGTTAAATAATTTAATATACTTGTAAATGACAAGGTAAAGCTTCAGATTTTGACATTTGCTTCCTTGTACTTCATGATGCCAAAACAATTTCTCACAGAAAAGTATGAATACTGGTTTAATCTTGTTGGAGGCAAATATGAAGAACACATCTCAGATTTTTTTCTTGAATATAATGGATTAGGCAATGAACCAAGAAAAAACCCACTCATTTGAAGAACTACAGCTGGCTAATTCACACATGCCCAGAAGCAGGCTTTAAGCCATTGTTTCACCTGGATCCAGCATGCTCAGCTTTAGAAATCCTTCCCTTTTTGTTTGAAGCGGAAATATGCTCGCTGAACAATGTGCTTGAGATTGTGGTGAATTCCACAACTCATTTGAACACACTGCCTCAGAAAACGTTCAATATGTATCGAGCTGAGCCGATTCTCATGGTTTTACAACAAACTTTGTGGCAGAAGTTAATCCATCCACCCAGAACTTCGGCCTCTCTGATTATCCTAACGTTATATAATCGTTCCAGATAGATAAATAGATAGATCAGAGATTCCCCAACTTCGTTCAATTGTTTTATTTAAAAATGACCTGACAACATACAACAAGATGGCGCCGAGACATCTTTCGCTGGAACAGGAAGTCCTCCACTGGAGCCGTAAGTTCACCCCCCTCCTGCTTTTAAATCAAAAGAGCAAACACTGTAGCTAAAGTTAAACAAAAGGTTTAAAGTTTTACAAATCTGAACACTTTTTTTAACGTAAATGAAAGGAATGATACAATGATCGTTTTTTTGTCCCATTTTAAACTAATCTTGCTCACTAAACCATTGTTTTCACATTAAAGGTTTTGATCAAAGGTGCTATAAGCCTGAGAACCTGTGGACTTTCCGCTATGATGTCTGGGCGCCATCTTGTCTGCAGCCAGGTTGCCTTTGTGCTATCCTAGTCATGTTTGCATTAAAAGTGGGGTCATCTGATGCATGTATTTACCTAAATCTTAATCCAACAACTGTGCAACCATAATCTCCAATGACAGCTAATCTTTTTCAGTACTTGCTGGAAAATTCTTAACACACAAACACAAAGTCACATCAGCACAAATCCAAAGTCAAAAACTTCAATATTAGAAAATAAAGTGTAAACTTTGAGTTAAAAAGAAAGTCAAATCTAGTTCTCCAACAAAAATGTCGTGACTTCTCTGAATCCCCTCCTCACATCACTCTTCCCGCAATTAGAGATCCAAGAGGATTTCCCTACCAGATTTGTCATAGCATTCTGGTCACAGAGAGCGCACACATCCAGCTGCCATTCTCTATTCATGCAAAGAAATAAATCCTGTGATCAAAATCAGGAAACGGGCGTGAAAGCCGTGACAAATCCAGATATAAATGTAAAAACTTGGGAAAAGTGCATTTTTAAAGTGTCAGGTTCAGCTCGACTGTGAGAGATTGTAAATCGTGTTGAGAATGTGAAACATTTTATTGTTGTTGTTTGTGATTGTGAACCTCTGAGGCTTAATGGAGATCATTAGAAAGGTTCAAGACCCCCCAGCAACAACAAGGTGAAGAGGATTTCTGAGGTAAGATTACTGGAGAGATTTCTTAATTTTAATACTTTTTTTATAGAATATATATGTTTATTTTAATGAAACTTCTGTAAGATGAGGTGCTGCAGAACACTTCTTATAATGTTGACAAAGATAGTTAATACACTTGTTAAGCTATATATATATATATATATATATATATATATATATATATATATATATATACATACACATATACACACACTGTGGTGATTAAATAAAATGTGTATTTCAGATAAAATATTTAATATAATTAAAGCTATTTTGACAATAAGGAGATCAGAACAAATATTGAAACTTTATTGAAACTTATTTATTTCCATAAGCAAAGTTTCCCAAGTTTTCTTCAGACGAAGCAGCATAATAACAGCCGTTTCTGAATCATTTAACTTGGTAATTAGTTAGTCACCTAATTTCAACAGTAATAAGATGCAGCCTGACATGCTGAGCTTCAATTTTAAATCATAAAAATTCTACTTAGAATTTGAACAATTGCTTTTATATCAAAATAATAAAGCTGTTGTTGAATTAAGAGACACATTTGGTCATTGACAGCAATTTACAGAGCTTTTTGTTTCTGAATACTTCTCTTGTTTATGGAAAATGTGTCAAAAAACTTGAAAATGTTTGAATAAATGAAACTGTGTTAGCCTCACCTGTGGTATTTATTTGAAACAGGTTAAGAACCATGATAATGTTTCCATGCACATCATTAACTTGATACATTCTACTTTGTTAGGGGAATATTTGGATTAAATTGTGTGTGATACATATTCTTTTAAAAAAGTTTGATTGACAGCTGTAGGGTCAAAGTTCACCTGTCAAATTAGTTTGATGGGAAGTATATTCCTATTCTCTCTGTTATTTTATTTTATTTATTTTTTTTTTTTTTTCACATGAGCTGCAGGAAAATTATATTTGTGTTAAAAAGAACATTTTGGGAATGATGCACTTGTGGTCAGGACAAAAAATATTTTTCAAAATGCTGTCATCAAAGCCCACTCCTGCTAACAAATGTTTGTGCCACGGTTTGTAACTTTTAGTTCAGTTATTGTCTTGGAAAGCTTGGTCAAAAATACATAGCAGGGGTGAGAAAATTCCATTCATTTCTCTCCTTATTCATGTTCTGGGGTCAAGGGGTTGCTGGAGCCTCACCCTGGACAGTTCAGCAGTCCATTGGGGTCTTAACATTTGATACACAGCAAACTCAAAAAGAAGACTTCCAACAAGCAGTTTATCATTAGTGTTATTTTGTAAATATCTGTTTATGTGAGTTATGTATGTTCCTTCATGAGCCCTCCTGTCTGGTGTGGTATTTTTGGGCATCTGGGATCTGCCCTTTTGGGGAGGGGTACTGTGAGCATTGTGGAGTTTGGTTTAGTTTTTGTCAGCTATGTTATGAGTTTTGGTCTTGTTTCGAATTGTCATTTGGTCACATCAGTTTAAGGCTTGTCAAGTTTCACATCTGTCTTCATTCTAATTAATTTCCCCTGGTCTATTTAAGTGTCTGGTTTTCCGTTCTTCCCTGTCAGGTCATCTGCTCTGTTCTGTTATACCACCTTTTTGTTGCTCCCATGGTTTTTGTCCTTTTTGTTGGTTCATTTATTAAATGCTTTAAGTTCCTGACATCAAAGCACTTTCTCCTGCTTTTGAATCCTTCATACACCACCTGCTGACAGCTAGCATGCTATAGGTAAAAAAAAAAAAAACCACATTTGATCTTAACCCCTTAATGCTTAAACGTATTCCCAGCTATCAAAAAAAGTCATTCACTTGGGATTTTGCTTTTAAGTATATGCTACATTTAGGTAATTTTATAGCAAATTTGGTTTGTCGCATATTTGAGACAACAGGCATTAAGGGGCTAAATGTGACTTATGTGATTATAACAGGATTTAGGCTAAAGGAAATAAATAGTTTTAAATAACTTAAAATATGGTTTGGTTAGTGCTGAAGCATGCACTCACATTAAAAGTGGATTTATGTTTAAAGTCTCACTCCAATCATCTTTAAATCTATTTTTAAATAGTCTTTTAATCATAATTGTGTAAGTTTTAGCCAAAATACACAAAGTCTATGTCATTTTCTTGGACATAGTTTCTACAGGGTGGCAATAGTTTGTCAGAAACTTGCCTCTAAGTTGTGGGCGGGTCTGTTGGTGTGGACTAAGTATGCCTCACTTCCCATCATCCCTCTGTTTTTATGCTCTCTTGCTAGCTTACAGCCCCTCACAACCCCAATTTGACATTAGCAGGGCAATAAAAATGGGGATCAATATTGGAGCCATCCAGCAGTACAGTTGGAGCCAGATATCAGCTCTGAAGAGGAAAACGAAGACATATATGGATCTATTTCTCTGCAAGTGGATGCATCAAAAGGGAGCTTATGGAATTTTTTCATCTGATTCACAACGATTTGAATAAAGGAATACTCAAAAATGCAATAAATGTCTTTATATTTGTTCTTTATCACAAAAAATGCTAAAAGAACATGTTAAAAATACCAAAAACACAGTGGATTTTCAGATAAAACAAAGGCAAATTTATATTGTTTGACAGTTTTCTCAACCAAATGTTTTTGATTCTCTTCAGTTTTCCTGATGCTCACGACAAAGAATTTAATGTGCATTTCAAAATAATTTATCAAGATTTCCATAAAAAAGCACCAAAACCCTGGAGTTAAAAAAAAAACCTGCTATAAGTGTTTTTACAGTTGCAGCTACTTAGAGAAAAATAAGAAAACTTTAATTTGATGTGAATAAATTTACATCCAAACCTGACCACTGGAGGGTAATGAGAGGAGAAAGTCATTAAGTTCCTCCTCACGATGTCAGAACAAAATGGTTCTCGTATTATTATGCTTGTATTACGACGATAAAACATTTTCAAACAACACACCCACACACATCCCCAACCAGCGCATAGCCGCTTCCACACACACACAACCTCCCTCACAGCTTTATTAACTGTAGACAAGATGAGCCAGAAAAAAATCATTAGAAGGAGAAGAGGCTTCAAAGCACTTTGTCTCACATTTAGGACACAAGCCAAGGAGGCTCATTTAAGTCGGCAAGCGGGACTTGTTTGAAAAGTGGGTCATCGTGACCATCTTTTCTCAAATAAAAGAATTTCTGAAACAGTTAAACGAGAAACAAAGTAGTATAAAATGCTTATTTACATACTGTTTCATTACAGTGACAGGCGGTGAAGTATTAATATCATGCTAAATCAGCCCACATTAATTTAATTGCAGCCGCTCCTCTACCACTATGCTGACTATGATTAATTATGTTAATATTTATTTAGAGTGTGGCATAACAGTGATTAAGTCTCTTGTCAAGTGTCAGCCAAAACTTTGCTTTTTTTCTAATCCAGGCTGATCTTCCTAAGCAGACTGGAAAGTCTCACAGCTTAAACTAAGTCAGAAGATTTTCACTCCTGCTGCGTCTCAGCTCGCCGTGCTCCATATTTCCAGGGGTTTAAATATGCAGATACGTATTGTTTATAGGCTTATCATCCATCAAAGCTGAAGTGGAGTCTTAAAAAAATTAATAAATAAAAACACAGCAAGCTGGATTTTAATGGTCAGAGTAGGGGTGTGCAGCTGTTAGCTCACGCTGAGTGGACGCCTCAGCTCTCAGTGATCTGTCACTGTTCTGTAAACAAAGAGCCGATCGATAAAGTTCAGAGTTCGGGCTTCAGGACACTGTAAAATGCAACACATAAATTTAATTTGAAAATTTTTTTAACCAAAACTTCAGGGTTAACTTGCAAACATGGCAGGTCAGAAGAGAGATTTTTATCTGCTGGAAAATCGATGCTGCTCTCTAACTACTTATACTGCAGTAGATAAGCTCAGCAGAATGGGTTTTGCTCGTACTGTACTTCTCACTTTGAGACTGATTTGTATCCTGAGGAGGGGAATAGATAACTCTCCAGCCTAATGATTAGGACGGCTAGAGATGAGGTTGAAGCAGAAAATACCCTGCAAACCAGATACACTCGTATTCAAGTGCTGAAACACCCCAGTGCACTTCAATCAGCCCGCTTGTTGAGGTAGCGCACACATGGACACACATAATGTGCTGAATGTACATTCATTCATTCCTGCTGTTTATAGCATATTTCTGGAATATACAACAATGTTAGTTTAGTTTGAAACTGCTTTTGCTTCAAACTTCCTGCATGAAAATGCATAAAAACTACATTTTTAAGGTAACACATTACAATCATAAAATGTTTTTTTTCTCCTTCACTTCAGCCAACATTTTTAGTTACGTTCGCCAAAAGAGCAGACACCACAGGCAGTGTTTGTAGCAGCAGCAGGCCACTCCAGTTTGGCAGAGAGGAACATTTTAATGGGGTCACAGTCACCACAGTGGCTTTCTGTTTTGTTGGACTTGTGCACCCTTCAGCTGTCAGGCTGCAAAACCCCAGCAATCTCATAGATTTGTCCAACATTAAGCACATGTGCAGAGGCAGACAAAACAAGTATGCAGATGTCTGCCAAGTAACACAAGGGGGATGTCTTCATTTGTGCTGCCAGGCTGACTTCACAGGCCTAAATGGGGGATTTGTTTCAGAGGCAGGAGAGCTGGGTGAAGCAATCACACACTGCCCTCTGCTGGTTGTGTAGAGGATCAGCAAGTTGTGCAGAAATTAATGTTAAAATTGTATTTTACTCTACTGCAAACTTTTTAATACTTGCAAGGACCATTTTACATACGTTATTTTTCAGGTTTTAAGCTGTTTTAACTCGTTTTTATCAAAATCAGCACAGTAGAGATGATCTGACTCATAAAAGCCAGACTGCAGAAATAAGGAATTATTAAATTGAATCATGCTTTTGACAATAGAAAAACTATGTTTAAGACAAAAAAAAAACATAAAATGGAATGTAAATGTTGGCTTAATTTGAAGACGGGCATCTATTATCATTATTTTGTCAACAAACATGTCTTTTTTTCTAAGAATTAGTGCCAGTTTTACATTTAATGAGTGTGAACTTGTGCTAACATTGTGTTCTCATTATGTTCACATTTTGCTCTAAAATGAGTCATTTCCTCTTATCACGCTGTTTTTTTGTCAGTATAATCAAAGAAAACTACAGTTAGGTTACACAAAACCTAAAAAAATACAAACTACTTTCTTACTTTTCTTACTTAGTTTAGTTTATTTATGTAATTTTCATAACAACAAAAAAATTCATAATACCTTGGTGGAAATGAAAGGGAAGAGAAAGAAGAAAATGTATTGTCTTTTCCTCAGTTAACTAAATCAGTCTAGCTATTTTAACCAGATCTATATATTTGTATTGTAACATAAATATGTCAACTAACTGGCAAAGCAGAAAAGCACAAAAATAAATAAATAAAAAACAAAACAAACAAACAACAAAAGCAACAGCAAGAAATAACAAGAAAACAAACCACATAAATCAAATACTAATAAAATTTTCTTTATTTATTTTTTTAACCCATTCCCAACAACCTTATAATGCATATTGTTTGAGCATTTGTTTTTTCAAAATTTTTTTAGATGTAATATTTGAACTGGACTCTCATTGATTTTTCTAGATTATTCCATATTCTGATTCCCTGCACCGAAACACTTTCATGTAAAAATGACTTGCTGCATGGACAGATCATTTTACTACTTTCTAGTTAATTTTCACTTACAATTTTTAGGCTATATGAAAATAGTTTTAAATTTAAGGAAACTCAAACTGATATTAAAAAAAGTCGACTTTCAAAATGACAAAAAAATTAAAAAACTTTTATTATTATAATTTGCAAAAACTGGAAAGACTGCGACGGACTGGCGACCTGTCCAGGGTGTACCCCGCCTTCGCCCTTCAGTGGCCGGGATAGGCTCCGGTACCCCCGCGACCCCGAAAGGGAAGCAGCGGTCAAGAAGATGGATGGATGGAAAAACTGGAAAGACCTTTGTTTTTTTTATTTTGTTTTCTTTTTTGCCAAAAAAAAAGTAATCTTATAAAGAAGGTTTTTCAGTAGTAAAATAATCCTAGTTTAAGAAAACAAATCTGAAAGGCTAGAATTAAAAAATATTTCTTGGTTAGATTATGTGTCTTACCCTTTTTTTTTGGTTGTTTAAATACAATTTCTTAAATTTGAAGAATTGCTGACTTATTTTTAGTACTCCTGTTTTTTCAGTGTTTTAAAAAAGCTCTTTCCAATGTCAAGATTTAATGTTCAGCCACATGACACGTTTTAGCTGCTGACCTCTATCTGAGACTAAAGTAACAACAAAGTTTTTAACAAGGACACATAAAACAGAGACACTCTCGTTTTGAGATTTAGCGGCCTGCTCAGACCATTTAAATAGGGCCAGTGATTTGTAGGTCAAAGCACTTATTTGCCATAAAAGTCATGTTTGATCTACGCAGCCTGTGGCAGACTGATGGAGGCGTGTGTGGGTTGTGGATAAATGGATCTGGCTTTTTTTGTGCTTAAACCTTAAAGCCTTTAGGTTAAAATTCCTTTATTGAGGCGACAGAACGGAGCAAAACACAAGTGTGACTTAGAATCTGATCTGTATTCAATCCTTTGCAATAGTGTCCACCTCACTCTGCAACACATTGACAGAGTCCATTGATATTCAACAGGGTGAGCGTGTGATTTAAACAGGTTGTTCTGTGCTCACAACCAAATCTCATTTATGATCCTGTGTTCCCTGTAAGGCAGGCAATTTGGAAAGGACACAAACATATAAAACCCACGGTGACAGCCGAGTGCCTCTTTCAGCCGCGGAAGTACAGTGGTGGAAGGAAAGCGTGATTAAACCAAAGCTGGATCTCTAAACAGCCACTAAAACAAGACACTGAGTGGGCTGAAGTTGTCCGTCTTTGCAGGCAATCATGTCAAGTGTCCGACTTCCTCAGGCTGCACCGATGAAGCAAGGATTAAAACAAGGATCCAAAAACATCTGACTCAGAAAACTAAGTGCAACGACCGTGAAAAGCCTTCAGGAGCACACACACTGCGAGGGCTGGAAAGTTGTTTTGATTTGTGGTGAAACACTCACCTCTGCATCATGCAGTTTGCAGCTGCTGCTTGAAAGTGTAAAATACCAGTTTTGTCGACATCAGACGAAGCATGTGGCAGCTGCAAGTCGGCAGAGAAGAAGTCATACATTTTCAAACGTCGTTTAATGAATCAGCTCCTGAGGTGATGGCACTTTATAGCTCTCAGACTCAATTAAAAATGGAGGCATCAAACATTCAAAGGATGCAGAGAGCCAGACATTAATAGACACAATAACGTTGGGATCCTTTATTAAAGAGTCGACATGACCTCGTAATTATCCCGCTTTCTCTATTAGCGTTCGGTTAACAGTCTCAGTACAATCTTCAGGTTTGTGTGAGTCTCCTGATAAATAGGAAAGGGGCCAATTATGCCATTAGCTTGGGGCCAAGGAGGTGTCACAGCCAAGAGACGGAACGCTAATGTAGTGCATCTTCATGTTTGCATAAAAGATTTATACTCCAGAACTGAAAGCAATGCACGACAGTTTATCCAACATTTTTATTTAATTAAATAATTATTTCATTTTGTTGAACATTGAAACACAAATTAAGAAAGCACTAAAAAAAAAAAGCTATGATTTTTTTGCAATTTGGCTCTCAATATATATATATATATATATATATATTTTTTTAATTTTTTAATTCATGACAATCGTCCGCCATTCTTGCTCAGTGTGGAGAGAAAATAGACTCACCCCAATTTGTGCGTACATTATTCTGGATTTATGTGTAACTTTGGATTTGTGCATGCATAATTCTTAATTTGTGTGTATTTTTAGATGTGAGAAAATGCGAAGATATTATTTACAATGTAAGTTAAAAGCGGCTGAAACAAAAACTCAGATGACCCAGCATTCTAGCAGCATTTAAACACATCACTCATAGGTGTTAAAATAGTCTCACATCAGATTTGTACGTAAATGTTTATGCAAAAAAATGTATTGTATGAGTTACAAATCAAGAATTACTCTTGCATAAATTGAGGTGAGTCTATCTTCTCTCCATAGAACTGGCCCATTTTAGAACTGTATATTTTTAAAGACCCACTCCCATCATTTTTTTGTTTTATTGTACTGACCAACATGCCCAAACTTTGTTAGAAATTATCCCATTTTTTTTTTTTTTTTTTTTT
>NC_050533.1:7511842-7522133 GCF_002922805.2 Oryzias melastigma
TTTATTTTTCAACTGTGTTTCCTTGCTGAATTCTTATTGGCATGTTGGAAAAATATAATCACAAAAAAAAAAAATAATAATAATCCTCCACTAGTGTTTTAATTATAAACTAATCTCAAATTTGTATTGTTTTTGAGGACATAGTTTCTGCAGAGCGGCAGGGGTTCATCAAATTTGTCACTGAATTGTGGGCGTAAGAAGTAAGCCTTTTGCTGATTTCCCATCATCCCTTTTTAAAGACACTCTCCTCTGCTAGATTAAGGCCGCTTACATCCCAAACCTGTCACTGTGATACACAGCGAGTCTGCAAATTAATGTATTGGAATAGAGCAGAGCAGGAAGCTTGTGGTCTGTCTGTTGCAGCCACTAAGGTGTTTTGTCATTTGGTTCTGATTCAATCATTTGAATGAAGACAAATTCAGAAACAGTTTGAATCTTATTTTTTTTTTCAATATTAGAGGTGGCCAATACTGGGAATGTGGGCATCAATCCGATATACCAAGTAGTTACTGGGCTAGTATAGTCGATATCGATACGATAATTTTTTTCTTGAAATCTTGTATTATAAAATAATTTAGGAAAACACGCCTTTTTTTTAGTGTAAAATGAAAAAAGGACTCAAAATTAATCTAATTACAGCAATCTTTACCAAATTTACATTAAATATAGAGCATTATATTAACAATGGCATATACCATTATAATAATAAGAAAACAGGAACTTGTGCAAATTAAAATAAAACAGCAAAAATGTAAGTATAACAGCACCATAAACACATGTTTAAAAAGCAGTAATAAAATAGTAAAGTCATTTTTTTTAAAAGGTAGCAAAAATAACACTGTAGTAAATATAAATGATGCTTAATGACGCTCTTCAATGAGGCAGAAAGGTGAGGAGCAAGAGGTGTGCAGGTGGTGCGCTATTTATATAGACGACGTTGCCAGATTAGATCGTTTCCTCTATATATTGGGATGTTCTTTGCCCAATCTGGCAACAATGCAAACAGATAAACACTGCATTTGCCTTTTACTGTATGCATTAAAGAAAAAATACAACAATTATTGATGCTTCCCCTTGTTATCAATACTATCGATCCGGTACGCCCACCACTATTATATATGTTCTCCATCATGAGAAAAATGCAACGAGAACATGTTAAAAACCCCAAAAACATGATTTTCATTGAAGTTGGTTTTTAACTGTATGTTTTTTAGTACAGCTGTTTTAACCATAGACAGTAAATCATTAGACAGAGTCTCCCCTCGCCATAAATCCAAATAGAAAGGACCCGTTGGCTCCAATTAACCAACATCCCTTATATTGGTTAGAATAGCCATTCTTGCATGAAACATTTTTCTTAACATGTTCTCGCTAATACATATTTTCTTTTCTTATTCAAGGTATAAAGTGACCAATCAGAGGCTTCAGTAAAAGCTTGATTGACAGATTATCCCGAGCTACCTTTAGTGGAAGGGGTGTGAACTTTGCAACCAAATTGGCTTCATTTTGCTGAGGCATTTTCTTTGGTTGACGTCACATTCACATTGTCCATCTCTTTTTACTATCTATAGTGATAACCTGGTGTCCGTATATATATTTTTATGGTGACCTTTATTTCCAATGAAAGCTCCAAACAGCAAAAAAATTGATTCCTATTATTACTTTTTTAGAATATCTGCAGCTTTTATTGGAAAGAGAAGATTTTAATTTAGGATTTAATAATCATATATATATAAATTTCAATTTAAAATATCTTTATTGTGATCATTTCAGTTTTATTTGAGAGAATAACACTATAGTATCCACATGACAAGCAGATTCCCTTACGTTGAAGATTTGTCAGCCAGAAGTTTAATTTTTCTTGTGCATGAAATCAAAAGCTATAAAGATGACTGGTTATATCTGAATATTTTGATGATACGCCGCTTTACAGTGTTTTTGTAGAGCTTCTACCACCTTAAAATTGCCACATTCACCAGCACCTTTTCCTTGCAACTTTGAACTACTTTGTGCAGCTTTTGAGCAGTTAGTCAATACTGTAGCTCACATCCATCTCCAACTGCAATCTGTTTAATTTGTTGCTATCTGCCTTATTTCACCTTATCTGTTATCAAACAGCAAAGACAAATGGTTGCTGTCAATTGGAGATTGCAGCCTGGTTATGTGAGCAGGTCGCTCTGACCTCCATGTTTATCCTTTGGTGTGTTCGGTGAAGAGGAATGTGGCTTTATGCGAGTGTGTCTGTGTGCATGTGGGAATAGACATGGTTGGTAACCTTTTCAGAGAGTGATCATTTAATCACCACTGACAGCCTTTTAGAGAGCGCCTGTCATTCATCGGGTCTACAAGATTAGGCTTTCCAGTGAAACTACACACCGACTGAATCATTGTCCCTGGACGGCAAAGTGGCACAAAGAAAGCACAAAAATCAATAGTTTAGTTGGACGAGGTCATATTTTAGGAAATTTCAACAGCAACACGTAAGTCCTTCATCTATCCATTTTCCTCCAGTCTGTTACAGACAGACACAGCCTTTATCCCCTCATTCAAGGTGAATAACAATCACTTTTTAGAGTCGAGACAAGTTTTCTTAAAACATCTGATGGCCATTAAGTACAAATTAAATAGCAAATATACATGTTTGCACGAGTTATTACTAAATAACGTGCCGCTTGACCTCTGCTTTTGAGTTTATCTCAAGAACCTTTCACAGCAGAGCTGACTCCCTTTTCTTTTACTAAATTATTTGCTGGTGTTCCCAGAAAAGAGTAGTAAGATATTTCCCCTAAGACATAGTTTCCATACACTCAAGATGCATGAAACCAGAACTAGCACTGAAGCATGATAGAAAAAGGAGAAAGGGCTCACACTCAAACCCTCTTGTACAAAGAAAAACACTTTTTGTAGAACTCGTTTACTGTGATTTTTAAAGCACCTATAGCAGGGGTCGGCAACCTTTAACAGTAAAAGAGCCATTTGGTCTCGTTTTCTACTGATTAAAACCTAGAAGGAGCCGTATATTTACCTTTTACCTTTAATAGAGGCCAAATTACCGAAAAATCTAGCTTGTTACTTTTAATTATTAGCTGAATTCCAAATTAGCATAAAATTTCTCAGTAAATTAAATCAACCAAAAATGTTAGCATGTTGCTAACAGAAAACTCTAAATTAGCACTAAAACTCCAGTAGATAACAAATTAGCCAAAAATGTTAGCTTATATTGCTAAAATTTTAGCTAAACTCCAAGTTAGCATAAAAAACTCATTAGAGACCAAATTACCCCAAAAAGCTAGCTTGTTGTTTAATTACTAGCTGAACTCCAAAACAGCCTCAAATTCCTCAGTAAACTAAATAAGTAAAACATTTTAGCATGTTGCTAAAATAGAAGCTAAATTCTAAATTATCCCAGAAAATCTTCAGTAGATAACAAATTAGCTGAAAACATCAGGATTTGTTTCTAAAACATTAGCTAAACTCTAAATTAGCCTAAAACCTCAGTGGACAAAAAACTAGCAAAAAACGTTAGCATGTTGCTAAAATAGACTCTAAATTTTATTAAAATGACTATTATTTTATCTTTCAGAGAGCCACTATGGAGAGATAAAAGAGCCACGTGTGGCCTATACCATGCAAAATCAACTTTTTTAGCTTTTAAGTAAATTATAATGTTCAGTCCTTGGTATAAATATCCATTCACACATTTTTGAGTAATTCTATAAAAACTTGTGCTCTGAGCTCCAGCCCCTCCCAACCCACAAAAACGACAGTTTCTCACGTGCTGATGTCACAATGTGAGAACAGCCTCTTTCAAGAGAAGTCTGGCCCCCCAGGCTAAAACAATCACCAAATTTGTCTGCTGAGCTAGCGGTACTCAGCTACTAGTTTGCCTCTTTGCCGCTCAGCTAGCTCAGCCGTTAGCCCCGACCATTGCTACAACCAGTGTAGCGATGGCTGAGGTTACTAAAGGCAGAAAAAAATGTATATAAAAAAGGATTCTGATGCTAAAGCAGTTTCAGTAGTTTCCCTTCTCTTGTGAATTCTGTACTTTATTTAGCCAAGTTCTAATTTTAGTGTGCAACAATGCCGATTGCGGTATTGATTTGTGAATTTGTGAATTGGTGCTGGACCTAAGAAGAGTTCAGATTCCTCCTTAAGGGAACATTCAATGATTATGTTAAGTAAGATGTTATGAAAATATATTCACAGAACCATCATTTATTTAATGTGATAAAATCTTAATAAAACACAGTTTCACATGGGATTTGCATTCTTAATAGGAAATAACAATGAAAGTGATTTTTTAATTTGTGTGTGTGTGTGTAAGAACTCAATGAAGCTTTTATTTTTTAAGCCAAACTATAAAAAAAAAGTTAAATTCAACTGCTTTTTTTTAATTTTTCAATAATAAATGATAAAAGAAAACTCTATTACAGAGTTAGAAAACTACCTTATGGATGGGTGTTTTTTTTCCCACAACCACAGTCATAACTTTGAAACTCTTGTCTATATTCATAAGGTGGCATGTTTCATGCTCGGCTGCAGCAAACACAAGAAATGCATACTTGAGCGGCCTACAAGAATACAGCGTCAGAGCAGCAGCCGGGAGCACGCGACCTCCCTCATCCGATGCCGCCTCTCAGACACCCAGCTTCGTGTTTCGACATGAAATATAAATCAGTTAAACAAGCCACACTACTTCTTAATTAAATAATAAAAAATCCAATTATGTACGCTCAGCTGGCCAACTTTCCTATAGGTTCTGTGGAATGTGATCTTCTTGTCTGCTTCACATCTTCACAAGCAAACTGTAGGTTTGGGGGATTTTACTCCAAATCCCAGTGAAGCTAAATTACTCAGAAATGTGTTTACATTATGAGTATCAGTTGCACACATAACTTTACTTCATTGTTTTTTTGTTTTTTTTAAGTTTTTGAGTCAGCTAGTTTTTGAATGGACACAATCCAGACACTAATTAAAGTTATAGACTTGTTGAGTCCCCAGGGTCCAGTAAATGTGTCTAACTGAGCTTTTAAATAAATATTTTATATGCTTTTCTATAAACACATTATTAAATTCAATTTAAATAGTCTAGATTAAACACTTTTTTGGAATTTTATATTAAAGCAGCAATCCTTGAAATCCCTCTCAACTTTATAAAGACATACTCTAGTTATTTTGTTTAAAAAAAAAGATGAAAAAGATTTTTTTTCCATGTTTAGAATCAAAGTGGATTATTAAAAAGAAAAAGTGGAGGAATTGATTGATATGATTGTACCTGTATTTATAATACCAGGACAGCCATACATTTGTTTTTTGTGGATCTTTATTTCCTATTTTTAAATAGAAACAGAAGTACAGTAGTACATTCACGTGCAGGGGCTGTTAGCTGTCAAGCCAAAGGGAAGAATGTGTGTTTTCTAAGTTAGCCAGAGTGTGTATCAATCATGATTGGAGCTTAGTATTTTATTCTGACATAAAGATGAAAGGATGTTTTAAAAAATCTGTAAAAACCATCTTAAAACAAGGAAGATCCTCTAATGTAGCTTTATTGTTTCCTTCTTTTTGATAATTGGTTTAAAACAACATTTTAAGGTTTATTACTCTTTAAAGACCATTTTTTTGGTGTTCTTATTTTTTTGTTGCATTTTACTAAGAAAATGAATATCTTCTATTGTGATGTAGAAGCTACAATCTGCTGCACTTGCCTTGCTGATGCTGAAGTAGTTTCATATTTCCTTACTGTTTGTGCAGTCTGGGCTCATTTTTTCTAGCCAAGTTCTAATTTTAGGGTAAACAATACTTAACCCAGTTAAAACAATTTGGTCTGATTGAATTTTAAGGGCTGAATTAGACCATTGTAATCTTGATTTATTTTGCACTGACTGACAATTTAGCAAATAACCAATTTAGCTTTGTTTTTTCTGTCTTTTGTGGAATGGCTTAAAACCACATTTTCATGGTTTTGGTTATTTTAACTTGTTTTGTGGCATTTCTCTAATGATGGACAGAAAATTAATGTCTTCTATGGTGCAGTAGAAGCGTCTTTCACTGCTCCATTCTGACGTTTTAACTTGTAGACGACTAGATCTGTGTACATATTCATTTTCCTCATCCAACTTGGCATCTTGCTTAAAACTCTACATCTGGATAGTGCCAAAACTGCCATCTTTGTTGCACCGGTGATGCTAGGTTGGAAATTTGGGAGGGAGAGCATGTAAACATTTGGGTAATGGGAAGTGGAGGCAGCATTGTTCAGATAACCAATACATATATATATATATTTATGTTTTTCTTTAACATAAATAAAAAAAATCATACATAAACACTTTTATGCTTAAATAGCCGATAAATTCAATACGTTTTTGGCTAGCAGTGAACAAGAACGTTAAATTTATCATGGAGTTGGCAAAAGTATTGTTGTGCAAGCTCAAAGAAAAGTGCTGATCTGAATTCTGCTGCTCCCTTATCCATGTTTTTATCAACATGCATCATCATTTTGCTTGCTTGTGGCTGTGATTCTGGCAGACAATCATGACAATCGGGTTGCTGGTGTGCGGTATCGAAATGACAGAGCTAAAATAGCCTGCAGATTAAAGCGAAGATGAACGGCCCCACAACAAACGGAAGAGAAGGCAACAATGTTTATAAAGAGATAAAGCAGATGTTTGGAGTAAATCAGAGAGAATCTCTGTCCAAAAAGACAAAAAAAACTATTTTTATACAATTTCAAGGACACCAAGTTAAGAGTAGACGCATGAGTGGCTGTCACATCTTGCCATCACATCTTCCACAGATGCACTGTGACACCGTGCACTGCCCATCTATCATCCAGCTCATCCCACAAACCTCTGCTTCCAGTGTGCACCACATCACGCTCTGGCAGCAATTCAAATATGAGATACCGAGAGCAGGAAGGGGGGAGCAGCTGTGGAGATTGGGAACAAAAAAGGTTAAATTGTCGGCTGCTGGTGACAGCACGGCAAAGGATTGTGGAGGCGTGTTGGCAGGTACATGCTATAGCCCTGGGATATAGCTGCTGTTTATGGTTTACAGAGGGCAATAAGAAAGCAATGCTATTAAATCCTTCTGCTGACGGACAGGTCATGGCATTTGTGCTAGAACACAAAAGGTAACTGTGAAATGGGACAAACTGCCTCACTTTTGAGGAGCTTCCCTGTTACCAGAACAGCAGAATGACTATTAAACGCTATTCTTTATTTAACAGATACCAGTTTTCACTGTCATCCCCACATAGGGACAGAACCCTAGACGCAAAAGCCTCTAAACTCTTAATTAAAATAACCACCCTAACACAACTAGACAGTGATGGTTTCTGAAACCAGCAGCTTAAAATGTACAAGAAAAAGCTTTTGGTGGATCAAGACAATGTCTGTCTGGCTCTTATGAAACAGTTTCAGTTCAGGATTTTTGTCATTGATTCTGAATGCAGTTCTTGTTGACATCAGTTCTTAAAGTCTCTAGAGGTCAGCCACATGTCCTCCCAGAAAATCCACCAGAATAAACATTTACAGGTTCTTAGATTCTCATAGTCCCACCCCTTTAGATCTGCTTTAGAAGTGTTCCCAGTAGTCTTATAATTTTCTTATAATAAAAACTCTGTGTCTTTTTAGGTCAGTTTTTGTTGTATTTTATTAGAAATTTCCCTTTGAGTTGTGGGTTTAGTAGAGCAAGCCACTCCCACTTCACGTCACCCATCTGTTTTTTTTCACATTCTCTTGCTAGCTTACAGCTCCTCACACCCCTGGCCTAACATTACCAGTGCAACAAAATTGACGAGCAATATTACGGTTCAATTCAGTTTTTTTGTTATAGACCAATATCACAATACAGTTGACTCGATGGCCTTCACACCAGTAATTGTACACAAAAATAAAGTCAGTCATAAAAAAAAAAAAAATAGTAGGTTGCTTAACTGAACTTAATAGACAAAGATCAACTGGGAATCCCTGGCCTCAGACCCTCCTTCTTTGTAAAGAAAAGATGAGCCAGAGGCAAAGTCCACAGCCAAGAAAAGGAGCACAGACAATTCAACTGGGATCTTTCCCACTCCCTCGGATGGGAAGTGGTGAAGGAGAGACAACACGTGAATCTCACTGCACAAAACAGAGTCATGGAGACAGCTATCCAACTGAACAGTTTTGAGCCAAATGCCAACTCAAGCAAGGAAAATGAAGACATACATGCATCTATTTGTCTGCAAAGGGATGCATTTGAATGCAACACAGCAGGGAGCTCGTGGCCAACCCAACATATTTTCTACACCACAAATACAAACTTTTTCAAACTGCATTTTTTTGTCTGCTCCTGATTTATAACAGTTTGAATAAAGAAATACTTAATTTTATTATTTATGTCAGAAAAATGCCAAAAAAAACCCACCAGAAATACAATTTTCTCAGATTTATGGGCGTCTTACATCCCAGAAATTATGACACAGAACAAATAAGTATTTTATTGATAACAAAAATTGAAACAATTTCAAAGAATACACAGTTTTTATTGTCATCTTAATTGTACTCTGGCTTAACCAGGTGTTACTAGCAAAATTGGGAATAAAGTAAAAGATATTTATCAGTGTTTTTTTCATTACTTGAATACTAAATGATGTCATGATAAATGTAAGTAACCTTTTTCAGCATTTGTTTAAGCTTCTCATTTTGAAAAACCTGCACACAGGACGGCAGACTATCAGAATTCTAACCGAAACAAATAAACAGCCGTCTGCTTCTTTTTTTTGTCAAAGGTTACTGCAACTCCACTGTAAGTAATTACTGTCTCTCCAGCTAATAGCGGTCAACAAAACTGTGAGTCTGACATTAAAAAAAAGTCTTTTTACAATGACTGTAAAAGACAAGAGACACCAGCCGGCTGCTAATAAGTCTCTGAGCTGACAAGAAGCCAAAGAGTCAAGTTGACAGGAAGTGCTAATTGTCACGAAGCTTTAGAAGTTATTTTCATCCATATTTGAAGCGAGTAAGAGAAAGTGTTGCATCTTCTTACAGAAGTAAGAAGCACTTTATAAGGATGATGTCAGGAATCGTGTTGGTTGAGGCAATGTAGGTGACAGACTTGACAACTCAATTACTTTTGATAAATTAACTACAGCAACGCAAAAATCTAAACACAAAACATTAAAGCTATAGAAACTAGTGCCGCCACAAACGATTATTGTAATAGTCGACTGATCACCGATTATTTTTTCTGATTAGTCGACTAATCGAGTCAGGCATAAAGTGGACGTAAAGCACATATTTTAACCATCCTTAGATTTAAACTAACTAAAAACTAAATATATAGCATTATCCGACGTTCGGTGAAGATGCTGAAATTGATAGCTAATCGCTGAAGCTAATAGCTGAAAACGTTGAAGCTGATAGCCAGCCAAAATATTATTCAAATGCCAAATTAGCCTGAAAAAATGAAAAAAGCCTAAGTTAGTTAAAACAGCTAGCATGCAGCTGAAATATTAGCTAATCTACAAATTATCCTAAAAAACAAACAAAAAAAGCCCAAGTTAGCCTTAACAGCTAGAATTGTGCTAAAATATCAGCTAAATTCCAAAACAGACTTAAAAAACAAAACAAAAAAATCCTAAATTAAACAAAACAGCTTGTATGTAGCTGAAATATTCGCTAAACTCCAAATTAGCCTAATACAAAAACTGAAAAAAATCCTAAATTAGCCAAAACAGCTAGAATTGTGCTAAAATATTAGCTAAATTCCAAAACAGCCTAAAAAAAACAACAACAAAAAAAATCCCAAATTAACCAAAAAAGCTAGCATCTATCTGAAATATTAGCTAAACTCCAAAATAGCCTAAAAAAACCTTAATAAATGCAAAAATAGTCTAAAAAGCTAGCACAATGCCATTATAACTTTCAACTTAACTACACTCCGACTCCATATAATACAAAGTAACGACTAATCGATTATTTTAATAGTCGATTAGTCGTCAATTAGTCGACTAATCGTGGCAGCTCTATTAGAAACTAACCTGGCATCAACAACCAACTTCCACCATCAATGTCTAGGCTCTGGGGGTTTTTACATTTATGGTCCAAGCTTATCTCACCATGATAAAGACTGCCCAAAGCCTAACCATCAAAAGACTATGGACTAATTTATGCACATTTTGTTTCGCAACTAAATGTTTATTCGCATTTCTAAGATTTCTCCTTATTGAAATTCTTGTTGCCGGTGTTCTGCGGTGGATTTTAGAAACACAAAAAGAAAACCTGACATCCATGGGTTTCGGAGTCAAGTTTTTTTT
>NC_050533.1:7522257-7534661 GCF_002922805.2 Oryzias melastigma
TTTTTGAAAATTTAGACTGGGCTACATATACTATAAAGACACCAATCCTCAGTGGTTTTCCTAAATATTTATGACGAATAATGACTAAACTGTCTGTATTCATTCAAGAAACAATCAAACCATAACTAAGATGATGATTCTAAAACTTTTCATAATTTTCATAATTACTATTTTAAAATTTATTTTAAAGTCTTAGTTTTGATTGTTTATTATAAATAAATGTCATCAAAAGACTTCTGCCCTTAAGTTTCAGAACTGGAGAAGTTGGAAGGACTTTAGTTCCAAAGAGAGGCTACCCCTCAAGTTTTCTGACAGTTATAAACAAAGTTACATAAAAGTAATAGCATGAACAAAACCAGCAGGGTTTTAACAAAAAATGCTGAATTCCACATTGAAAGGATGTGGACTGGCCTTCAACATGAAACTCCCCAGGCTAACAATTGGTCGCACTCTGGTTCGGCTTACTAGAGCGTGAAATCTAAAATAGGGATTGGCAGAAAGCAGAGGAGGAAGTATTCTTGGTCTGGCACTTACATGCAAAGACAACCACACAATGTTGAGACTTTAAAGGAGTTTTGAAAATTTAGAGATATCTTGGTGACATGATTAATTACTCTGAAGTTTATTATGTCTTTTTAGTGAGTTTTAGTGTTAATTGATCAAAGAAAACAAAAACTAATTTTAGTTAAAATGATCAAAAACATACTTTTAAATTTTTTACATGAACTAAACTTTTTTTTTTTTTTAATAGAACATAGTGTGGCCTTGGGGTAAAAGAACCAAAGACTAAGAGCACTTAGAGTCATTATTGTATATATTATACCACCTTTCTAGAAGATTATGTCATATTTTTGGCATAAAACACTTTTTTGCTTAAGGCTTTCATTTGAAACACAGAGCACGTCCATCTCTCTTCCCTCATCCTTCACTTCCTCAGCTCAGATGATATTTTGAGCTCACATGAACAAATAACCGACCACAACCAATGACCACAAAAACAACAACCCATAAAAACATTATACGATTAAAACAAATATTATTAAAATTATAATTGAAAATGTTAAAAAGAAACAGTTTTTTTCTGTGGCAGCCTGTATTGAATTTATGCTTAATTTTTCAATTTAATATTAGATTTAAATTAAAAAATAATGCAAAAACAACCCTGTGTTTTTCAGTGCTGGTCCCAAATCCAGGTAAACTTGACATTTGATCCAGATACCAAACCAAAGTTAAACCTATCACTTGAATAACAAACAGAACTTTCATACTAGATCAGATTTAACAATGACCTCCTCTGGTGCTGCTGACCTACAGGGTGTCAGTAAATTAGGTGGAGAGCAGGATAACTCGGATGAGGAAGAGCACAATGGCAGACCAGAGGACCAAATTTAAGAAGGTGAAGAAGAAAAAAGGCTTTGTCGGTTTCAAGGAGGAGTGGAAACAAGATTTAGGAGATCAGGAGGTTTTGAGGAGAAGTATAGAAAAAAATAGATGTTTTTGTAACGCTAGAGAAAACCTACGATAGAGTGCTGAGAGAGGAGCTTTGTGTGAGGAAGTCTTGAGTGGAAGAGAAGTGTATTCAAATTGGTAGAGGTGAGATTGGAGGATCAGTCTTGAACCTTTTTCTGTGGTGATGGACAGACTGACAGATGAGGTCAGACAGGAATCTCTGTGGACCAGGATGTTTGCAGATGACATTGTGATCTGTAGTGACAGGAGGTGGAAGAACATCTAGAGAGGTTTGTTCTGGAAGGTAGAGGAATGAAAGTCAGACACAACAGAATCGGGGATTACCAAATTTGTTTTTTTTCACAGACTTAATGTCAGATTAATCCAGATTTAACCAAAAGTTCAACATATAATACCAATTTAGTACAATTCCAGGTCAAATTGGTGGAAAATACATAATTGTAAGACAAAAAAATACTTAGCTACAGATTTTTTTTTGTTTTTTTCCACAAATGCCACAAAAAAAATAACTATATTTTGTCAGGAATGGGTGGCAGAACTGATTGAAGTAAAACATTTAATGCCTAAACTGAAATATGACAGAACGAGTGGGAGCAACAAAAAGCAGAAAACCTGAAAACCAGACTCTTAAATAGACTGGAGGGAATTAACTGAGCTGGAGACATCGGTGGATCATGAACCTGAAACTGGTGGCACTGAAATAGTGAAACCAAAAGAATGACCAAGAACAAAATAAAACCTTGTACATTTGGACTTCTATTCTTTAAGATTTCCTATTGACATTCTATAAAAATGTCACTCTTTCATTCTAGTGTCCATCAGTCATACATTGGTTTTCCTTAAAAGATGGTTTTATTTATTGGACTAAACTAAAAAACTTTCCAACAGAAGACAAGAAAAATAGCATTTAATCTCATATTTTTTAAAATGTTCAGACTTCCAGTATATCAAAAGCAAAGTCCTAAACTGTGTTCCTTTGTTTATGGTGGGATTTATATTCTAAAAATAACCCAAGAGTGGTGAAAAGTAAGATTATAGATGTCTTATAACTCCTCACTAAACACTTTATACTCTTTTCTCAGACAGACATGAAGATTTTCACTCTTTTCTCTCCTCATTAAAGTCTTTAAGTTCAAAGCTTTATAGGAAAAGAAGTCCAGAAGAAGCTAAAGATGTATTCATAATGGAAGATTTACAGTATGTAACCCTGGAAAGCTTAAAGCATTCTGTAAAAGAAACACTGCATGGAGGAGATTGATTAGTTTAGTATAACTTATTATTTAGCACAAATAAAATACACATTTGAATTTAATTGAATCTAAATAGCCCAATATCACAAGAATAGCCTCATTGGGCTTCATGCTGGTAATTGTACAGAAGCAGAAGTTCATCCAGATAGAACTGGGGCCAGGTGGGTGTGAGGTCCACAACCAAGAAGGGAGAGAGGTGAGGTCCAGGGCCAAGAACAGGAGCACAGATGGTCCACCAGGAATCTCTCCCACGCTGAGATGCAACATGACAAGCCAGAGGGGAGATCCACAGCTAACAACAGGAGCATAGTCGATCCGCCAGGAATCAGAAATCTCTCCCGCTCCCCTGGAAGTGAGAGGGAAAGAGGAACAACACGTGAATTGCACTGCACCAATTAAGATTCACAAAAAGAAAACCAGGTACAGTGCAGGTATGCATACAAATATATTCCAAAATATAAAGAAATATAGGAAAAAAGTGGAATACAAATAACCAGTAAATAATAACCATAAAAGGATTTGTCTAAAAACAGCCATACAGTCCAATGAATCGCAGGAAACACAATCTAAAGAAAAACACAATTTAGATCAGAGGTGGCTGCAATGCACAATTCTGCCACTAGGGAAAGCAAAGGAAAAGCAGACAATGCAGGAAATGATTGTTGGACATTTCATTGTATTTTGCATACTTGGATCAAATTGTCAAATGCCATTATAACTTTCAACTTAACTACACTCCGACTCCATATAATACAAAGTAACGACTAATCGATTATTTTAATAGTCGATTAGTCGTCAATTAGTCGCCTAATCGTGGCAGCTCTATTAGAAACTAACCTGGCATCAACAACCAACTTCCACCATCAATGTCTAGGCTCTGGGGGTTTTTACATTTATGGTCCAAGCTTATCTCACCATGATAAAGACTGCCCAAAGCCTAACCATCAAAACGCACAAACGGACAAACGCAGGATTTGAATCCTGATATTGACGGGCTGAGTTTAACTCCAACTTCTTACATTCACAAATTCTTTCAAGTTTAATTTAGTTAAATTTTTCATTGATTTGCACATTTATATTTAGGCAGAATTATTTTTTTTTCTTCCGTAGCTCCTTCTTGAGGTTACTATTGGGAATGCCTCAATGTTAGATGTAAAAATATTCAGTCTGTGTAAAACTGAATAAACAATTAAAAAAAAAAGTGAAATCCATTTTATTTGAAATCCATTAGACTCTGTAAACAAATGTGTCATAATAATAAGAGTAATAATAAAAAAGTATGCATATTGCACAGAAAAAACAATAAAACAGCAACTCAAGAAAGGTGAACTGCAATATATCAAGGGACCCCTGTAATCAACTCAAGCAAACTAGAAAGGTCCAGTCAATTTTTGGAAATTTCTTTTAAATCCTTCTCCAATTTGTCATCAACAGCCTAAAGAAAGCCATTTTTTTCTCTTTAAATGTGGTTTCTGTTACATTTTCCAAGTCCAGGATATTTTCTGTCCACAGAGCAAACAGGCCGTTTGCAGAAAACGCTGCTTACTCTCCCAGTTAAGACATCAAAGCTCACATGATGTCACAGGATTGACACGGGAGAACTGCAACATCCAAAGATTTACTTCAAAGAGAGGAGAACATCCTGACATTCAGCTGTGATTCAAGGTCAGATTCACATGCGTGACTCTACCACTTCATGACATGCACAAGCCAGGCTGAACCGAGCCTCCAGGGGGTTCCTGTCATCCAGTGGTCGGCCGTGATCTTTTATTACACAAATGTGTCATTCACACACATTCTGAAGTCACGGGGGGGAGACGCCACAAAGGTCAACAGAGTTTTTCTCCTGTGTGTTGTTAAAAGTCAAACCAGTGCACTCTTGTACAAACTGGGAGGGGGCCCAGCGGAGTGGCAGTCTGCCATGCTGCACGGGCATGAGAGGCTTAATGTGTGTCTCTGTCTGTGGACCGGGTCCAGGATGGATCTAACCTTGTAATTTGCTTTCATCCACTTGAATACCAAACAGCACGGAGCAATAAAGTGCAGGGAAATGCATGTTAATGACACGGGGACGTATGAAAGTCGGTGTTATTTATGGCGGCTGGTTGAGACCGCGGCTGTGATTAATATTCCAGACCGATGTTTGGAAAATGAATGGGGAGATGATTTCGGGGAGGTTTCTTGTTTCTGTTCATTTGGGTTGAGTGCAAGCACATGGAAAATGTGGAAAAATATTAAACGAGCAGCTTCTGCCGTTTCACACGGTGTCCTGAGGGCGAGGGCGCCGAGCCTCGTACATTAGACAAAAGCAGTTCATTAAATATTACTTCAGGAGTGACGATGAACAGATATTAAAAGGTCTGCACCGAAAGAGAGTAGAGATGACTCACTGCTCTCATTATCACACTTTATTTACACCTACATTTTAACACATACTAATCTTCTCTAATGATCTCCTGGTGGAAATCTTTCAGTTTTAGAAATATTATGAACTCCGAGGGATTCGTATGCTATAATAATTACATTTTTTGCTTTTTCAGAGACAAATGCCGCGAGCAGAATGTGGCGTCTTTCTTTCCTCAGCCATGATGTAACCATGTCAGCTCATCACACGGTCGCTGTTCTCCGAGCACCGATCGCTCCGGCACCTGTCTCATCACCGAAGGGTGTCGGGCTTTCATTATTGTGCTGCCATATCACTCTCTGAGTCCATGTGAGCAGTGACCCAGAAAAAACAAGAGCAAGGATCCCCCTTTGCTGTTAACTGTGGTTAAAAATGACGAAGCGAAAGAGGTGGGCTGTGAAGGAAAGAGCAATCATGGAGATTTTCATCAGAATTTTAAAAAGATAAAATGTCTTCAAGCAAGTTTTTGCGTTTTTCGTGTTTTTAACGTGTTCTTGTTGCACGATGACGGGCATATATGAAGAAAATTAATTTAAAAATGGCATTTTTGAGTATTTCCTAATTCAAATCATTGTGAATCAGGAACAGACAAAAAAATGCCATTGGAAAAAGCTTGTAAGTGTGACGTAGAAGCTCCTTGCTCCGCTCTATTCTGATGCATCCACCTGTAGACAAATAGATGCATGTACGGCTTCGTTTTCCTCATACGAGCTGGCATCTGGATCAAAACTAAACAATTAGATGGCTCCAATTTTGCTTTTTGTTGCACCACTAATGTTAGGTTGGGGGTAAGAGGGGCTGTAAGGAAGCAGGAGAGCGTGTAAACGGAAGGGCTGGGGGATACTGAGCATCTGGGTATTGATCTAAAACCAGTAAATATTGCGGTGACAAAGGGGCTGAGACATTTGGATCCAAGTGCAACTGATTTAATGAACAAGGGCAAGACATAAGCGTGGTCAGAGTCCAGGCGTGGGTTGAGGTAGGAGACAGGCAGAGATCAAAAACACAGTTAATCACACAGAGAAGATATACTCAGACTGTAAGAGGACCAAACAAGACTTCGCACTGAGCGGAGGTTGGAGAGTGACATATATACACGGTGGTGATGAGGTGATGAGAAACAGCTGAGGAAGGCTTACACCAGAGAGAGATGGATCATGGGAGATGTAGTAGAGGTAGGGACCAGGGCTTGTTAATACTCAGGCAAGAGCTCCCTCTGGTGGTTAGAGCTAGAAATAGAGGGCTCAACTCTGACAATTGCCGATATCGATACCAATATCAATATTTTTCATAAATGCGGTGTGACATGAACCTCAAAATCTGAATTGTTTTTAATCGCAGTGAAAGTTTTTTTTCTTTTTTTTTGGTAAGATCCCCTTTTTAAAAAAATACGGGATAAACAGAAAAACAGAACAATATTTTCAATTAAATTGAAAACAGTTTATTACAATAGAAACTTATTTGAGTTGAATAAAAAGTGAAGAAGTGAATGCAAAACAGTCAACAAACCAAAAGAAACAAGTGACTTTGGTACAAAAATAAATCTTAATGTTTTAATAATTAAATAAAAAAACTGGTAGACACATAAATAATATGTAACTTCTTAGCCTTTAAATAGAACAATAAAAACATGGGAAAAGTAACTTGTCAAAAGCAACTCAGCATTTGAATCGAGTGGAAAAAGAGATTTTTAATCCCTGGTTAAATAAAGGTTAAAAAAACTGTATTGAGATTGATACTAATAATATTTTGTTTTGACTCACCCAGCACTAGTGAAAAAATGGATGATGGGAAATGGGGGTGGGGTTGCTCCATACCAATAGTCTTGCCCACAACTCAGTAAATTTTATTAATGAAGCACCACTCCTCTTCAGAAGCTATATCCTAGAAGACAAGTTTATTTTTAATTATTTTTGGATAAAAACAGCAAAATTATAATTAAAAAAACGCTTTTACAATAGATAAAAAGATGATTACAATTTGACTTTACCACATTTTCTTAGATTGGTGTTTTTATCTTAATGAGTCCAGTCAAGTGCTTCATGCATATCAAAGCCCTGAAAGCACCTCTAAAACGCAGGTTCACCTCGATCAGATTTTCACAGGGATTAGCGTGTCCATGTTTTGCACATGCTGCTTCACTGCTGCTGTCAAGGACCTTGGCTACACCATGGAGTCCCAAACACATGAGTGATGCTGGCAGGTGATGCAATGAAAACTGAAGGAGAAACAGTCAGGGGTCACAGGATGAAGCAGGATGTTTAATTTTACAAAAACCTACTTATACATCTCTGCTTTAATGCAGACATATCATGCATGCAGGCGTTTAAAGGGTGACCTCTAAATTAATTTAAAGGGAAACAGAGAAACTCATCCATTTTCATCATGTTGGTTCTGATGTCAGTGGTAATCTTTCCCATGCATGAAAACTTCCCCGGTTGAATTAAGGTACGACAAAGCAGGTGTTGCACACAAAGTGCTTTGTTGATGGCTTACAAGGAATCATTTTCTTTCTGCTTAATGGAAAAGGGCACAAAAATGCATCTGCTTCATTGTAATTCCTAACAGTCTCAGCATCCAGTTGAACTCTTTTTTCCATCTAAATAAGTAACTTTTGTTTTCCTTCAATTGTTTTTCTCTATTTAACATTTAAATTTTACTTTTAAAACTAATCCATTAAATATATTTCACTGAGAAAACTTCAAGTAGGGCATCTTTATTCAGGAGATTTATTTGTCTTTAGCAGATCCACCAAAAAATGTTATTAATAAAAAATGGTTAAAATATTTTAATAAGGAGAGATTCAAGGAATGCAACGAGAAAAAACTTGTAAATCTACGAGATTTTAACTCATAAATTAAAAAAAAACTTGTAATTTTACGAAATTAAAAGTCGAAAATTCATCAGAGTCGTGCTCGAAGATGAAAGACATGGAACATCTTGTGAAGATTTATTTCCAGATTGGTGTTAGAAACAAAAAAAATCTGAACCTTTTGGCGATTCATTCACTGGACTGTAGATTCCCTTTGATTTTGATACATTTACGTTAAAAGTCGTAAATGTACGAGAAAAAACTCGTAATTTACTTTTTTTTTGTTTTTGATGGCCTTAAAACTCTGTCGTAGTAATCTGATAGTCAAAAACTATGAAAAGAAAGCGATTTATTCTAAAATATACTCTCATTGTTCAGGTTAACACCTGACTTTTCAACCATTGGGACGATCAACATAATTCCAGTAGATTTTGAAGGAGAAAAGCGGCTTTTTTGCGCCGCTTTTCTCCTTCAAAATCTACTGGAATTATGTTGATCTTGCTAGCAATTACAGTAAATTACAGTAAATAAAAGAACATAAACACTGGAGCTCCAATGTTAAAGGGTTAAAAAGATACTACAGAAAGCACACAGCCTAACACCTTTCCAGGTGCACATGCACACACAAATAAATCTCTGTCACAGTGGAAAATGCACATTTTTATCAAGAAAAACAGAACAACACTGACGTTTGTGCTTCATCACAACTGACTGAACCACAAGATTGACCAGCACTGCTGACAGAAAGAGACATTGTGTCTCAACGGGCTCTTTATGTCTAAATAAAGCATAAAAAATAAATAATTAACAGTTGTTGTTGTAGAAACAAAGGCAAGCAAGGAAAGTCTAGCTGTGCACTACACTTGAAATGCATTAATTTAGCCAGTAAGTGTTGCGGGGAGAAGCCTTGTCGTCCCCTTTTCTGTGCTGTTGGATGATGGACTGGAAGCTGATTTGGCAACTTGAATTGAAGAAAGAAAAAAAAACCTGCTTCCTTGGCGATCTGACTCCTCGAGCAAAAGAAACCAAGATTTAAGATATGAAAGAACGATTACATGAAAGATCACTGAGAAGACAGTGATGGCTTTTCAAGCCTACACAGACACACATGATGCATTTCAATATGTTCAGCTGAGCATTAATTATGAATCACCTGCCTTGTTGGCTATGAATCAATGGAGAAAGGAAAATGAAAACACACTGTATATCAAACGTATGAAGCTGAGAAAAAACCTTGCGGTGCATGAGAGAGGTGTGAACGCATGTAGTATGCTGGATGTATTGGCGTGGGAGGGGTGGCGCCAGCTTCCTCGTATGTCTTTCGACAAACTAATAAGACTGACTATGTGTGGGAGGCTTTCTGGGCTTTCACACATCATTTTTTTGGTAGTTTTTTTCTAAATAATGCTCTAATTTGACTATTTTTTTGACTTTTTGGATAAAAAAAATGCAGATTTGAGCAAAAAATAATGTTAGTCTTGGGTTTTAACATGAAACTGTTTAAGGGCTGTGAGATTAAAGGGAAACACAACAGGATAAATGGAGGCTGAAGTTAACCTTCATAAAGTAATTTATGCTCGTACTTTTGGTATTCATAAATTTTGCATTTTTAAAAATGTAATGCATTTTTTGCGATTTTTCAAGATTTTTTTTTTTTTGGCACACTGTCTACAAATAAAGTACGTTTGGTATCAAATTGTTCAGGACATTCATGCTTTTATTTTTTTGTATTTATACCTTTTATGTATTTCAAAATTTTATGTAAATTTTGCAATTTTTGCAAAGTGTTGCCAGTTTCACTGCAGAACTTTCTATGTAGGTTGAGGATTTTTCTTCCCCACTTTCTCTCGAGGCAGGCGCTCATGGTCAAGACCGAAGGGGACCCGAGTCTGAGTGGTAAAGGGATGCCTAGCATCATAAGCTAATAAAGGCTAATGAATTAAACAAACAATCCAGAGTGAAATGTTCATTGTAAATCCATCACCATCACTGGATTCAATTCCAATTGCACTAAACCACTATTGCCTAACTTCCAAGTCCACTGGTAAATTGTGCAAGCTAGTAGATTTTTGACAACTGAAGGCAACACACTTACGAGCTATGCTAAAGATAACAACAGAGCATTACATAATCAAAGATGGGCGGGGCTTTTAGACTGGAGCTGAAGAGCATGATGACGTGAAACTTCTGAAATAACATGGGACTTACACCAATTGACCAATCACAAAGTTCAACTGTATTACCTTGTTACAACCTGTAGGGGGCAGCACACAGGGGGTTTTTAGACAATAATTTCAGAAATTAAATAAGTTTATTTTAAATTGTCAAAAACTGACAGCACTTTTAAAGCCCCATATACAGAAATCAACAGTTGATTTTGTGTTTCATTAACCTTTAAAGACCCTTTCCAATCATCTTTTGGGTTATTTCAAAAGCATCAGTGGCCTTTTAATTATGATGATGCAGTTTTCAGCCCCTCCCCACAAAAAAACATGTTTTTTTAGATTGTTTCTGAAGAGCAGCAATAGTTCATTCGAAATTTGCTTCTGAAATGCGGGAAAGACTGTTGACACGGAGCAACCTCCTTTTCCCTCTGAGAGCTCTCTGTTTACACTATAGCTTACAACCCCTCACACTCAACGTTACCACGCAACAAAAATGGGAACCACTAAAAATATTTAAGCAATTCTGAGCCAGATGCCAGCTGAGACGAGGAAATAAAGACAAAGACAGCAAGCTTGTACATTGATTTTTCTAAGTCACAAATACTGTAGGTTCGTTTTCAACTATACTTCTTTGTGTGCTCCTGATTCCAAACGATACAAATAAAGAAATAATCAGGAATGAGCTTAATTTTCTTTCCGTATGTCCTCTATTATCAGAGAAACGCCAAAAATACATGTCAAAAAAACAAACAATTTCCATCGGACCGGGTCTTTAAGAAACTTTAGATCATGACCAGAATCTTCCTTGCGCCCCCACTCTAACTTGAAATACATAAATAATGACATTCCACAAGTATGAGTATTCTGGGCTCGGAGAGGCCTGGGTGACAGAGCGCATCAGTCATAGCACGGCACTCATAAATGTTGAGCAGACCAACCCAGTCGGTGGCATGACATGTTCACACTTGCTGCAACCAACCTGGAGTTATGTTGGCTATTAAGGCAAATTTGACCAATATTGTGCTGCTATGAATTAAGCTAAAAATTCTAAGAGGCATTTCCATAAACAGAATGAATACATTTGCAGGTCTGATAATCTTTAGAAAAAATTTGCAAAGTTTTCAGACTAATTTCTATGGGAATGTATGTTTTTACAATAAATCAAATAGACATTTGAAATTTACACCGACATTTTCAATGTGCTCATAGCCTCTACCTATGTTTCATTTTATCTCTCATTTCTAATTCTGTCAGTAAGCTGATGCCTCTGGTAATAAATCACAGCATCAAAGGAACACGAATATGAACTGCTTTCTAACTGGATCACTGAATCATTTGGGGCCAAGTGTTCCACCATCTGGTCTTATGAAATCATTCTCCCATCTGAACCGAGAAGTTTCAATAAAGTGTTCAACCAAGGATAAAGACAAGAAATGTTTATTTCTCTGCTGTTTTACCTAAACTGTTGATTCCATACATTTGAAATGAAATTTGTGTGTTTATTAGTATTCGCTAGACGTTTCTTCTGTCTTAGAGGATGCAAGAATTATTTATACATTTTCCCAAAGGTATTAGTGATTCCCTAGTGAGGAACCTCCGTGAGACGAGGAATGGAGTTTTGAAAAGAGAATTCTTTTGACCTGCTGTCAGTGCAAAGTGTCCTTATGGTCTCCAGGAAGGAAGTATGAACTAAATCAAAGATAAAAGACAAATCAACTCTCAGACTTAAGGAGGAGCTGTAATCAACTCATGCAAATCCACTCCCCCCTCGGTTTGGTTCCTGGGAGACTCGATCTTGTGTATGCATGCTCTGAAAAAAAAATCCTGGATATATGCTGATCTTGGATATGTGCCTCATTCCCCATGGCAGAGTGAAACCAAAAAAGGGTTATGGTTGGATGTGCAAGTTGAATACATCCGTACTAAACAGTTGCTGTTAGAAATCAACATAAATCCAATGGGGTTGTTGCTAAATCCCAAAATGATGCCAGTTTTCTGTGGGTTTGCATATTGAAATGACTTCAAAATACAGCAGAATAAAAACGAAATCTTCCTTTGCTTTAAGTAGAGCTTTTTAATTGGGTCTTTTGAGAAATTCTTCAGTGGATGAAAGCTTGTTCCCATAAGACCATGTCATTATTTTAGGTCTTAAATTGTCAGTTGAGTGATGATTGTTCCTGGTTGCTCTTTCTGTTCTCCTACAGATCCTGTTGTGACTGACGGACTTGAATCTGCCAAAATTGAAGTTTCTTTAAACATAAATTACCTTTTCATAAAAAGACAATTAACTGATAGAAGCATTG
>NC_050533.1:7534733-7583501 GCF_002922805.2 Oryzias melastigma
CACTCTTCCCAACAGGCAGCCTTTAAATTATGTGCCGTTTCATTAAACACATGCAAAAGCGCACTGCTTTGTCTTCAGGGAACTTTGTGAGAACTACTTGAAGGCGTCCAAACATAAAACACAGAAGCAAAGTCAAAAGACTAGCTTTCCTCTGTAAGTAAAAAGCTTTTTCTGCGAAGCAGGATTTTACTTGTGGTTCCAGACGGTTGATCTACTCTCTGTGTGTAAGGAGAACAAACAAGGAGGAGAAATGTCAGAGGGATAATTCAAAGGTAAAACCAGAGAAGCTAGATTGTGGTGGTTTGAGCATGGATGGTGGAAAGACGTAAGCTAAGTCTGAATTCCCTCACTGCCCCATAAACCAGGGGTTTGCAACTTGAAATACTTAAAAATACAATTTTAAAAAGTAACTTATTTTTCAGACTAAGCAAAACTAGTCAGAAAAGTCAAACTTTTTTGCACTCATTCAGAAACAGCATCACTCCACCAGACTCCAACTAAAGTACCCAAGATGCCCCAACAATCCATCAAGCTGAGCGGCTTTGTGGTTTACCAAAACACCATGTAGCACAGAAAATCAATTTGAGGTCAGTAAACACAGCAAGAATTCATTCATAAGGCCAATTGGATTATAAAATGGACTGTTTATTTATTTTTTAATACTTCAGGAATTTTAAGTTAATCTATGAAAAATCCTAAAAGGGTCATCAACTCTGACATAATTTCAGTTTGTTAGATTTATGAATGTCTGGCTGAGATGCACCACAAATAGTAAAATAAACTGTAAATTTCTATGTATGTATCCACTGCTACCACATTTGCTGCAATGAGATATGGTACAGGAAGTCTTTTATTTTGAAAAGAAATCATATGAGGCTCATAAAAATGAGAAAAAGGCTATTTTTTTCTTAATGTTTCTGTTTTATTTATGCAAAAATAAAAACATTTAATTTATATTTATCTGAATTATAAGAATAGCATAACTAGAAATTAGTATCTTATTTTTCTAAAGGGTTCTTTAAAAGTTGAAGGTCGCAGATCCTAATTCCTAAAACACTGCATAGTAGACTATCTATATATCATTATTTTATTAGTTTTTCATATTAAAATCAAAAACAAAAAAATGAAAAACAATTTGTTTATTCGTTTTTAACTTAAAATCAAAAACAAATTGCTTTTCATTTTTGAGTTTCATTTGGAAAAAAATGAACAAATGATACACGTATTGTAGACGTAGTGCCCTGAATTTTAATGGAACTTATATTAATGCTCACTACTTATTTTTAACACTGAATATGACATCACCATTGGCCAAAAAAAACCCCAAAACAAATGGATATAAACATTTTACAAAAACTTTTTATGAATCTACACAGTTTTGATGATAAAAATGTGGATAGTTTCTAAAATATAAACTAAAAATACATTTTTTTTTCTTAAATGAGAATGCAATGCATTTTGGTCTATATTTGATAATCTTGTGAGCATTATAGCAACACTAGTTTTTCACAGACTTCACAAATTTCCTGGATACTAGATTTTGGAATTATAGATTCAGACACCTTAAGAAAATGCAAATTCCCCATAGGACACTAGGTAGTGATTGATTCAATTAAGACACATTTTCTAAGTAGATGTTAAAAGAAGAACAGATAGGAGACTTTTCGATTTGGGGAAATAGGACAAGAATATGTGTGATGGGGAAAAAAAGACAAAAACAATCAAAAGAAGAAGCACAGTCAATTTAAAAATCTCTATTTTGGATGTATATTTTTTAAAGTGTTTTGTTAAATAAAAAAATGTCCTTTGAGGTGAAAATGCTGCATTCTTGAAAAAAAAAAATTGGTTTGCTGATGTTTTATTTTTCAGAGGTCTAAGCTTACTTTTAAGCTATCAAATATTGAAGCAAAAATGAAGAAAATGGGCACAAAAGAAACATCAGCTTCTGATGAACGATTGTTCTTCTGTCCGTGTCCCACAGCTTGATCAATAAGAGAATCTGTGTGGGAGAATGATTGCCATTGATCTTTTTTTTCTTCCTTGCTTGGTGGATTTTTTTTCCTCCCATCCTTTGGGAGTTGAAGGGCTGTGAAATTCACAGGACTTATAACTCAGAATAAAAGGGAATATTAAGACACTAAGGCTTTCTGGCATTATTTCATATGTAATCTATCTTTTGAAGTTTTAAGAGAGTACTTATCAGACACTCCAAAATCTCCTGCCTCTTTTTGCAGCCTGTATTTGTATGTGGAGGAGACCTCTTGTTGAGGCTTACAACTAATTTAGTGTGGAGAACGTGCTTAGAAAATAGGGGCGTGACCTTGTCTTCCCCTTGTGATGTGTATTTTTCTCCTTGATCCCCTTTAAAGGATGGTAAACATTGCTGTGTGGAGGAGGAGGAGGACACTGTGGGTTCAATATGTGAAGATGGTGAGAATAGAGCCTCATTTTGTTATTGTTTTGTTAGAGCCAAGGGTTTGTATTTTTCAAAATAAAAGCATAAAGGTGTGACAAACAACAAAGCCACCTGAACTTACAAATTCATACTTAACACATAATTTGATGTATTTATTAAATTTAAGTCTATTTTTTAAAATAAATTTTGCATTTAAAAATGTTTATATTTATAAAAACAAACTTTAGAATAAATAGAATGGAATGCATTTACTGTCATAATTAGTGCAGAAACAAAAAGTATAATGAAGCTCTATATTGTTAATTTATGTTATGTTGGTTTACTGTAAATTTGCTAAATTACTGCAATGATTCAAGACCTTACACATATAAATCTACATGTGGAATTCTAACCCTAGGGAGCCCAAAAACCATTTTCTTCTGGCTTTTAAGGTTAATTTGACCACATTTTTTTTGTTGTTGTTGTTCTTCATTAATTTTGGTTAACAGCAATTAATAGCAGCCCAAATAAATAAATCTATAAAAAGAGAAATGAACAAAAGAAAAAATTGCCAAATTTGATTCCATAGGATTTCTGGGATTAGAAATCCACTTCAACATTTTTTTAAAAATAAAAATAATGCCAAATTTAGCCAAAATCAAAAAAAAATCAAAGTCATTTTCAGGGACATAGTTTCTGCTGGGCAGCAGTAACCTCCAGCAACCCCCCCACAAAACCTACAAATCTCAAATGGAAGGAAATTTGGATCTGAACGAGTCTGATCGCGCCAGAGTATTAAGATTTGAGTGTTTTCATTACACATTTTTATTCTGATTTGATGTTTTTTATGAATATTTGTGTCCATGTAAACACAACGATTGTCTCCCACTAGTTTACATCCCGTCACACCTCCAAATTATCCAGTTGAACAGTTTTGAGCAGCTCGGACAAAGGGAAACAAAGACGTACATGGATCTATTTCACACGTGTCAAAGTAAAGGCCCGGGGGCCGGATCCAGCCCACTGTGTAATTATATCCGGCCCGTCAGATCATTTTATTTTATTGTTAAAAATTACCTAATGTTATCTTGTGCTTATTTCTAACTTCTATAATTTTTTACAAAATTTATATTGGTGGAGTGTAAAATACTGAAAGTAAATTAAGGTTTAAGCTGATTTATTCTGGAATAATGCCTGTTTTTTCATGGTTATGTTAAAAAATCGCGTTTTCAAAGTCTTAAAAATGTAGTTTTAGTGTGTTCAATAAATGTTTATCCTGTTTGGCCGAAACCTTATAGGTAGGTGTCTTTTGGATTTTGGCCCCTTGCGTTGATTGACTTTGACACCACTACAAGTGGATGTATCAGAAAGGGGCGGAGCTGGGACTATTTTCAACGTCACAAATACAATCTTTTTCAAACAGCTTTTTCATGTCTAATCCTGAATCATGATTTGAAATATTCAGAAATGCAAATATATATGTATAAATGTCCTCCATCATCAGAAAAACGGAACTAGAACATTCTAAAAACACAATTTTCCTCATCAGAGTGGGTCTTTCAGTGATTTTTACGTAAATAAACACGTTTTTTGTGTCTATTTTTCTCCACAAAATGATTTTTTTGTTTAGTTGTGATCATAGAAAAATGGATTCATGCTTCAAAACGACACATTCATAGAAAGAGAGAGGCGCTCTGGCACCTCCTCCGCGTGATGTGACAGTACGACTCCGCCGTCCCCTCCTCCTCTTCCTCCGTCTCCTTCCCACTCGCCTCCACATCTCTTCATCACTCCGTCTGATCCGCTCCTCCTCCCTCGGTCTCTCGCTTCATGGTCTCATCCTTCTCGCTCCTCATCTCTGAACGACGACATGCTCCCCACGTGAAGTCCGCCAACTTGCAGGATCAGTGGATTCCCGGTGAAGGAGCGGCGCAGACAGATGCTCTGACGAGGAATAACAAGAGAAAAAAGAAAGAAGGAGGAAGAAAAACACCACGCGCGCGCGCACGTTGGCTTCTTGAGTGCCTTGGTTTAACAGAGCAACAGCATGGATCTGTCATTCATGGCCGCGCAGGTGAGACGCTTCTCCTCCAAACAACTTTACTCCTGGTTTATCGATCCGACGGGTGTGGCTGAGAGCTGCTTCATTTGTTGATTTAATGAGGATTTCCTTTTATTCTTTGACTGGAATTAGGAAAAGGTTGGATTACCATGATTTTTTTAAAAATAATTAAAACACACATATAGTTTATAACTTAAATAAACCTGGAAGTATTGGTTTTTCTATCACTCTTGCAGTTTTGAAAGACTTTTATTATTATTTTTTTCACTTTTGTAGATATTTTCTTCTAATTTGGCAATTAGGTCAAATCTCATTAAGAACTAATTAGCATATTAATGTGCATAATAATCGTAGCTTAATATAAAGCAGTGCTGAATCTTTTAATAATTGTTTTTAGTTTAGAGTTTGTTTTTGTTCGTTCATTTTTTAGCAACTAACTGGAGGCAAATCAATAAATAAATAAAAATAAAACAGAAAAATAGGGAAATGAAATTTAATACAACATAAAAATTAACTCCGTGAGTCCTCCAGGTTTAAAGATCCAGTCCAATTATTTTTTGATGATTATAATATTCTCTTTTGCAGAATTATGCCTTTTATTTATTTATTTATTTCCCTTTTGCACATATTTTCTTCCAATTTAATCGCAAAGTTCAAATAGCAAAATTGTTTTTAGAATTAATTTGCATTTTTATGTGCCTAATCATCGAGTAGTTCTTCATCGTTTAGGAATAAATTATTTGAGTTTGACATTTTTGTTGTTGTTTGTTTATTTTGGGTAACCGGCTGCAGTCAAATAAAATATATCACAGAAAAAAAAAAAAAAATGAAATAAAAACTACAGAAAAAATCTGACTCCATGGGCTCTCTTGTGTTTTAGACCGATTTGAACCATTCTCAATGCAGAATTATACATTTTATTTATTGATTGATTCACTTTTGTAGAAACAGAAACAGAAGAATCTTATTTGAAAGTAGTTTGCATATTTATGCAGTTCTTTATCCTTTAAGAATAAATCAATTTAGTTTAGAGTCTGACCATTTTTGTTGTTGATTGTTCATTTTGGGCAATGACAATTCACTGCAGCCAAAAATAATAATGAATTCATTCAAATTAAATAGAAAAAAGTTAAATGCATTTTAAACTAACAGGAAAAACAGCCAAATTTGACTCCATGGGTCAAATTATAAAATTCTCCTTAGCAGATTTATACATTTTGTGTTATTTTTTTCACCATTGCAGCTATTTTCTTCTAATTTAACCACAAAGTCAAACAGTAAAATTTAAAATAGAAGTAATTTGCATATTTATGTGCAAAATCATCAAGCTTAATACAAAGCAGTTCTGCGTCTGTTAAGAATAAACATTTTTTTGCTTAGAGTCTGACAATTTTTGTTTTCATTTGTTAACAATTTAGCTTAGAGTTTGTGATGTATATATATATATTTTCTGTTTCTGAACTCTCTACCGTAGCAGACTATTTTTAATTCCACTTACTTAACAACTATATATAATACTAACGAGTTTATAGACATATCTTTGTACTTTGCATTAGCAGCAAAGGCTTTCTAATCTTTTTTTATTTTTTTCAAATCAAGAGCCTCTAAATAGAAATGCATTGGAGCATGGACCCGTCTGAGATTACATTATTGTTCCCTCTGACCTGATTATAAAAGAGGTGGAGTAAAAGTCCAAAAAAGCATTCAACTGCTTCCTTTCATGCCCAATGAAGAGCAAAAGTACAAGGCAGAAACAAATCTACATAATGAAGTTTTAAGCAGCTGTAATAGCCTGCTTTAAATAAATAAAAGACCGGTGCAGTATCTTGTCTGTTTAAAAGGTAGAGCCTAAATGGCAGGTTTAGGAGCCACTTAAGCCAGCTTTTCTATCTTTCTTTATTTGTTTTCTCCTGGATTTTATGCTTAAAAAACAGTCAAAATTGTATGAGCTTTAAAAAACAACGTATTGAGTGACAGCTGAAGGTGTAAAAGCAAAATCAAGAAGGAGTAGTTCATGAAAAGAGTTTTGAAACACATCAGTGTTTGCTTCAGGTGCTCAAAATCAAGATGTAAATTATTACCTTCCTGATGGAAACAAGTGAAAATGATGTTTGTTTTGAACAGAACCTCCTGTACTTAATTGAACCATGTGATATCTAGAAATAAAAGTACCTCCAGCTATTGAGGAAAGAAAATGAGTTTTTCCTTTATCTCCTTCTGATATACACGTTCCCCGAGCGCACAAATCAAATCAAGCAAAAAAATAACAGTTTGACAGAGGTATCAGCAGGACACTTCTGCTCATTTGTAAGCCGTAAATCAAGAATCATGTAGCATAATGTCTGCTCAAGAGTTTAACAGATTGCTGGTTGGGGATGGCAAAGCTCAAGCTTCAGTGTTTTGTTAATTAAAATGATTTCTGGAGCAATAAGCTGGAAACAAAATGCTTGGATTGATCATTTTCCTCTTAATAGAAATGTAAAATGTGTTACTTAAAGAAGCTATAAAGACAGGAAAAACAGTAGAATAGGATCAAAGGTTTCTTTTCGTTTAAAGCTGCTGGTGCTGTGATGTATTGATCAAACCAGTACTTTCTAAATTGATGATTTTTTCAAACCCAGAACACTTGAAGATGCAGTTTTCTTTCTTAGTGCATTAGCTGTAGCTTTGAATAAAAACATGGATTATATGTTGTTTTGCTTTGTCAAGACATGTTCCTGAGTAAAGCTTTTTTCTTGGAAAGTCAAGATTTTATGTAGCCTTTTTCCTTTCTGGAAATGGGTTGAAAGCATTTTTAAACCAAACCCATCAAATCTTGTTTTGTGTTTGTGTCAAAATTGACCTCGTTTTCAAGTTTAAACATGTAATAATTGCTTTTTTTGGAATGAGACTTCCTCTAATCCAACTATTTTAATGCAACAAACTATATTTTTACAAATTTAGTAAATTATAAAGGTCTTTAAAGAAGAAACATTTGTGGTATTATTAGTCAAACATGACCCAACAGAGAATAATGGAGACCCACTCCAATGAAAATCATGTTTTTGATGTTTTAAACTTGTTCTTGTAGCATTTTTCTCATGATGGAGAACATAAGAATTTACGATTAAAACTGCATTTGAGAATATTTCTTTATTCAAAAATTGATGGATCCGCAGCAGATGAAAACCCACGGCCAAAGTCTCCCTTCTTTTCTACAATTCTAAATCCTCCACTTGTAGATAAATATATCAATTTTTATTAAATATAGCCGAATAGTTCAAATTTTACTCTTTGCCCCTGAAGTGCAAATCATATAAACAAAACACTCGACACAAAACATTTTAAAGATTACAACAAAAATGTAAAAAGCAAAATAAATTATTAAAAAAAAATGTGTTACATTATAGAATACAAAACTAAATTCAGAAACCAAAACATTAAAAAAGGTAATCATTTTGGAAAACAAAAGCAATTTCCTGGAAAAAAAGAAGAAAAAAAAAAGAAAAACAACATTCATTTCCAGATGACAAAATTAAATGTTGAAAAATGAAAAACATTTCGGAAAAAATTAAATATTCAAAAAGGAAAATCAATAAGAAACTGTAAAAGGTAGTTACTATATGGGACATTGCTGATTGGATCATAGTTTCCAGTCTTGTTTCTTGCCAATTAACTCCTCAATACAGCCATCATCCAATCAGCGATGTCCATAAGTACCAATGTTTTCCAGTTTTTATCGTGTTTCGTTTTTCCAACATTTCATTTTGTTTTCTGTATTGCTTTTAAAAAATATATATTTAATTTTTTTTGTCAAGAAATTAAATTTGTTTTCTGATTTTTTTCTCGTTTTTTTACATTTTGATCTCTGAAATTAAGTTTATAAAGTGTAATGCTGTTTTTAAATGTTTGATTTGCCTTTTTATTTTTCACTTTTGCTGTAATCCTTAAAATATTTTAGTATCAAGTGATTTATACTTCAGGGCCACCGTAGCTGCGGGTTGTGGGAAGGTTTAAGTTAATGGGAGAAAGTGTAAACAAAGGCATGCTGGGATATCAACATATAGGGCTACTTCTGCACCAACCCAGGGGCGAATTTCTACTGAGCTGCTGCTGCTCTGCAGAAAATATGTCTTAAGGTTAGTTGGTTTTTGCTAAGAACTGCATACTTAAAAGACCACTTCCAACATTTTTGCCATTTTTGTAATTTAATATACATACATTTTTATTTGTGGCCAATTTGAGGTTAAATGTGACATATTCAAGTTTGGGATTTGAACCTGCTGACCAACAAATGTGCAGACTGTCTCAATCTGAGTTGCACTCATCCTCTATTCTTTTGTTTTTGAAAGCCAGTCTGAGCTGCAGGTGTGCAGCCTGTAATGTAATCATGCTCCTGAACATGACTGACAGGCCTGTCTGTGGGCAGATCCCATCTCCACAACTGGCATTTAGGATTCTGCAATTTCACTTGAACAACTTGCTCTGGCTCGATCTCTACTTTCCTTTTCATTAGCAATGATTGAATACTTCTCTTGGTGTCAAAACTTGGGTGTAATTTTAGCATTGTGACTGCTACCTTCTTCTTTGCCCTTCGGCTGCTCCCTTTAGTCGCTGTATCAGTGAATCATCCTCATCCATCTCATTCCATCCGCCTCGCTCACACCAACCACATTCATGTCCTCCTTCATTACATCCATGAATCTCCGTGTTGATCTTCCTCTAGACCTCTTTCCTGGTAGCTTTAACCTCAGCATCCATTTATTGTCCATCCTCTCAATGGGACTCGATCTGGCTTTCCTGTAACTACTGGAAAGAAAAAGCAAGTATTGGAATATAGAGAGCGCTTCTTGGAAAATCTTTGAAATCTTCACTCAGTTCCAGTTTTCTGCTCAACAGCAGAAACTAGAATATTAAAAGCGACTGGTCTCTTTTCAGAACTGAATTAACTTTTTATTATAGAACTCTGTTTAACAACTTCTGTTGAGTGAACGTAGCTCTGCTGCATGAAAAGCAAATTATGAAACTCTGTCGTCTATAACTTTGAGGTAATTAAGGCTCATTGCAATGTTTTCCTCTTGAGACAGAAATCTAATATGCGACTCCAACATTTCACCAGATATGGGGATTGAGGTTCTCAGCAACAGAACAACTTTGGACGACAAAAGTCCTGCAGCGTCTAATTTGTGACATAAAACAGGAAATCTTGTTCATCTTCCAACTCTGTCGTTTATGTTTTGTTAATAAAAATTAGAGTAAATAAAATGGACCATTACCTCATCGTAATGGAATCTAAATTGTGTAAACAGATTATATAATACAACTGTGTCCATTTTTTAATCAAAGAATCAGTGTTAAAACAGCAATAAGTGTTCATCTTTCATTTAAAACACAGTTTTCAAAAATATAATTTATTATTTTTAATTAAATGTCATGACTGGTAAAACTAATCCACGATGATAGAGGTATCATATATTCCCAAGAGATTTAAACATCATGGTTTGGTTAAAATTATACCTTTTAGCTTTTGATTTTTTAATAACTTAATATAAAATATATAATATAAAATAACATGATTAGGTTTGGGTTTATGTTAATAAACAAAATTATGGTAAGACATTATTTATTTTAGGAATTTGTTATAGTTTTTTCATTCTAATACCTTTTATATTAAGCTGCACATATTTTTTATGTCTGGAATGTTGTAATTGTCCAGTTCAAACTCGCAGGATCCATCAAAAATATGTTTAATAGTTTGAACAGGATGAATTTAAAAAAAAAAAAAACTTTTACAACTGTCAGAAAACACCTATCCTAAATAATAGATTTCTGTAAATATTTTATATTTTTATCAGATGAAATACAAAAGAACATTTTACAGTTGAACACCTGCAAAATAACAGATTATTGTGACTTTGTTTCCTTCATACAAAATGCATTATATTTCCTTTCATTTCTGCTGCTTTGAGGTTCTTTGTTGTTTCCAAAATCTCTGTCTCTCCCTCTGGTCACTGGTGGGAGCAAATTTCTCTACTGAAGGCACTACATCTCCCAGCAACCCCAGCGCACACTCCCCAGCTGACTCTCATTGCCAATCACCCACAGGACACTTAAACACTGCAGGGAGCCCTACTCTGTGTGAAATAGAGAAATTTCGATCCGAAAGAGTCTGATTGGGCCAGAGTATTCCGAACGGCGTGTTTACATGACCCATTTCTGTTCCGACCCATTTATTCCGATTACTTGGGGCCATGTAAACGTAACTATTGTTTGTGCCTGTCAGCCTGCATACCGAGCATCTCTTCTTGACCTGATCCTGCTTTGTCTTTGATTCTGCTTGTTTGCCGCCTGCCCCGACCCTTGCCTGGACCCTGACTACTTTGGTTGCCCTCTGATGCTCTCATGCTAGTTTTTGACCTTTGCCTGCCTGACTCTGATTTAGCTTTTTGGACTTTTAGATGTGTTCCTTTCTGAGCAAACAAACCTGCTGCAGTTGGAACCAGCCGTCTGCCCGTTTGGGTTGCTGACCATGCTGCAATGTGATTTCTGCCCAGTGCTAAAGTATGTCAAAGTGAAGAAATTCAATGTAGTGCAGGTTTACGGGTTCTTTGTGTAGTTTATTCTAACTTCTTCCGGAGTTTTAACAAAGTTCATTCATGAAACTTCTGTGAAAAATGTTATAGAAGGACCACAACTTTTCCCACTTTTTCCACATATAGTCACATATGACCAATTTTCATCCGTGCAATATACACTAATTGTGCATAGCGGCAATGATACGTGGTCTTTAGATCCACTCATTAGTTGTTTTTTAAGAAAGCTAATTAAACCAGCTGTATATACAGTACGTAGAGAAGAACATAGAAGTATTTATTGTGGGTTTCACAAAAACCTGTCAAAAAGGAAAATATTTGTTTTCATGACTGCAATGTCAAGAAGTGAGTAAGAGATAATATGAGCCAAATCCTTGCTGGCTTCCCAGCCCACCTTTCCTTCATCTCCTCACCTAAGAATGTGCGTTAAGAGATTAATTTATCTGAAGTTGCCTTTTTTCATCCTTTTGCTCTTCCATCAGGTCTTACTGCATTGCCAGTAAATCTCTAGACCTTGGCTTTCTCTGAAACATGACGGCTATGACCGACCTTAAAGACAGAGAGAGTAGTGTAAAAAAAAAAAAAAAGAACGAAGTCTGAACCCTAAGAAGTAGTTTGTTGTGTTGCATTGGGCTGTTATGGAACACCTGATTCTGAAAATATTGATCTTTTTAAGATATATATATATATTTTATATTCTTTATTAAAAAAGCACTCTATAAGACAAGAATATACAACCTTTTATTGACTGTTTCACATTTAAGCTTAATAAAAAATACACATTTTTAAATATAAAATAAAATATTTTAGATATGCAGTGTTTTTTCCAGAACAATATTTATGAAAATAATTTGCATTTGACATTAAGGCTTCACTGTTTTGAAATGGAGGCTGAGAGCAGTTTAATTCAAGGTGATTTTAGGTTGAGTGTTGAGAAAAACAAATCTTTCTCTTTGAAATCAAATGTAATTTTCAGAGGTAAAGTCAACTCTTTATATTCTTGACCACTCAGAATCCTCATTACTGATGTGATGGAAACATAAATACACACTAAAGCAAAATATTAACCATGCCTCGCCTATTTTGACGAAATCCATTTGGATTAAAAGCAACAGAAGAAATCAGGTATTAAAAATGGGCTTGACCAAATGGACTTCTGCACACCTTTTCTTTCCCATATATTTTTTTTTCTATTTCCATCTGCTGCAAAGATAAACTGTGCTGTGAGGGCTGTGCTTGTCAGAAAATGTCATTTGCTGATGATAAAGCTTAGGAGAATTAGGCAGGGTGGGAGCAGCTGATGTTAAGGGTAACCCTCATGTGTTTTAGAGAGACTTCAGCAGCATTCTGGGCATTTGGCCAGTGTCAGAATTGTTTCTGGTGACAGATCTGTCACAAAGAGCAGCGGAAGCCTCAAGGCTCTGACCACCAAAAAAACCCTCAGACTTGTCATCACCTTTACACACAAGTAATTATTTCAATTTTTCTAGGGCTGGATATTGTGAATAATTTCCAGAATTGGTTCAATTTTATCCAGCAGAGCCTGGATCAATTAAATTCCATCTTTTTTCTATTTTTCCGATCCCCTTATTCAATTAGATTCAATTAATTTACTCATTTAGACACATTTGTTTAGAAATACATTAATAATCTCTATATATGTTTAGAAGATTTTCATATTAATCTGATACTGTTCACAAGTTGTAAAATGTATCAGTGAAATTATAGTGTTATTTTTAATTCCATATAGAGTCACATGGATTCTCAAACGGAGAAGCTCCAACAATTGTTCTGTTTCTCCTGGAGGGTGTTTTAGTTTGGCCACTAGGTGGCGATCACAAATTACACTTTATTTTAGAAGAAGAAAAAGTTTGAGCAAATTACTGTTATAGACCACAAATGGTTACTTTAAAAATATTTTTCCTTAAAAGAGTTTGGAAAATTCCTCTACTTTTATGGATCGATTATTTATTTATTAAGCTTAGATAAATTAATTGATTAATCAACCCAACCCTAATTATTTCATTCATTCTTTCCACTGGGTTATTCTCTGATGTTTTTCCTTCTATAACAAACAATTACTCATTGATTTGGTGGCCTTTACTCATTCACTTGTAAAAAAGTTTCAAAAAAGAAACACAAGAGCAACAGAAAAATAATATTTTGTCAACCAGAAAATGAAAGACGAACTCAAAACACAGTTTTAACCTTAATTTTCTTTATATATGTCCTCCATCATGAGAAAAATGCTACAAGAACATGTCAAAAACACTACATTAAAAATTGTAGCAAAATTACAAATATCTAAATTTTGTCAAGAAATTAAGGTATTAATGTTAATAGAAGGATTCTTTAAGACGAAAACATCTGTGCACTCACTGGCAGTTTGAAGATCTTGTTATCTCACTGCAGAGTCTCCATATGTCCTTCCTCTTTTAGAAACAGTCTCCCGGTTCCTATAATGTGGGTTTATTTGAAGAGGGTAATAATGGCACACCAGCCTTTTCATCTGAAGGAGTTCATTTCCCCTCTGGCTCGCGTTCTCTGCAAATGTTTTGTTATGAGAGCTGTTGTCTCAGGGCTGTGAAAACTTTCCTGAATTGTTTTAGGCCTTTCCCACTTTTAAGACCCTGGGGCGCCAGGAAGAGTTTCAGAGAATAACAGAGCAGCGTTAAGATGAAACTTGGACAACAAAAGAATATTTTTATTCGTTTGCGTTCCTCTGAATTAGAAATCTGCGTGCGCATATGCACTACCAATCAAATCCTTTTAAAAGAGATCGTTATTTGTGTGTCTGCACACAGTTGTGTGCAGAAGGCTAGACATGAAAAAGTTGCTAATAAGGACAACCTTCAAAAAGCCTTAAAGATATTAGACTGCTGGACACATCTCCATTTATAGATGATTTTCATAGCCGGGTTGAAGGAGAGGTCAGGCTTTTTTACAGCGCGCCCACTTCATAGTTTACTCCCACTTAACGGATGCGTAACCCAATGAAAGAACAGAGACGGCGCGATGGAACAGAACAAACTCGATGTGCTTGGAATTGTTATAAGGCTGGTTGACAGATCTATAAGTCTGCGTCTGTTTGCCAAACCGCAGTTCATTAAAGAACTTATAAGTGGAGCGAGCAGATCCTACACAGTTGCTTTTAAATGAGCACATTCTTTCAAGTTCCCTTTCTGCTTCAGTGAGAAATCTTTTTGCCTCCAATGAGAAGAATCGACTGACTAACAAGAAAGCACTTTAATTATTTATTTCAATCAAATTGCTGCGGGTTTGTTCGTTCGTTTGCTTGATTTTTAGGGTATGATTAATAAAAACACCACGATCCAATTCAAATATCTGTTCTGCAGCAATGATTATTTTTTTGTATCATTAGACTAAGTTATGATGGTGTTTGAAGTGATACCAACATAGTTCATAACTTCTACACATGGATTGTTGTTTAAATACTTTTCAAACTGTAATTTTAGATCAAAAATGCAAACGTTTTGTGCTGAGTTTGTTTAAATTCCTTGTTTAGTGTGGAACTTTTTCTGCAAACTTTATAAAAGTAATCACTCCTGAACACCAGATTAGTCTCTGCTTAGCTTTAATTATGTGATTTTAAAGCTTTATGTGGTATGTGACATCTGTTCCATCCTAACTCTTTCTTATGTAAACATTTGTTTAGTTACACAATTTGGTTTCTAAAAAAAAAAAAAGAAAAAGAAACATTTTAGGGAATCTGGGGTGTACCCTGCCTCTGCCTAATGGTGGCTGGGATAGGCTCCAGCAACCCCATGACCCCAAAAGGGTTTTACAATTTTGGACAATCTTCTCTCTGTTAAGGGCTGTAACATCTGGAACAGTGTACCCCTCCCCCTAAGGGTGTCCAATTTTTACTACATTTAAGAATCAATTTGGCTATCATCCATACAACAATGTACACACTCTTAAAGAGCCCATGTCCTGCTTCCTAAATTGCATGAAGCTGCAAATGGTAATAGTTAATGTCAGTGTTGGATGCATTTTATATTTTGACTATTTAAATAGTTTCATTATAATAGAAAATTAATCAATTTACTTTAAAGTTTTTGATAAACTGTGTAGAAACTACTCTACTACTATGTACTATTTAGCATTTTTACTGTTTTTGTGTGTTTTTTTTCTTTGTTGTTGGCTAACCTACATCTGCTCCAGATGCTACAGTTGAAAATTAGTTTTGCCTCTGAATACCTTGTCGATTCGCGTTTAAGTGGCCACGTTAAATAAAAAGTCTATGGAAACGTGTGCGATCACGCTTGGGGTTGTGTATCGCTATGCAAGTTTTTTAGCCTGGTCACAGCCCTATGTACAAATTGGGCGTTCATTGATCAGGCACTAAAAGTTCAACCGGTTGAACTCTTTGACGCTTAACACTGTGATCAATCAGGGACTTGGATTTGGTAGTGACGTGTGGGTAGCGTCCTTTTCATAATGCAAAAGTGCCAACTGTAGCAAACACGATCCCAAAGAAGAAATTACTAATTGCAGTTTGTGCCCAGTTAGATTAATATGACATCAAGACCGACATTTATTGGAACAGAGCTGTGAAAACAAAAACCCTGGAGAATATTTGTGAGATTTTCACAGCTGTGACTTTGTGCACCAAGTTTGTACCAATTGTAGTTAGTGGCTGAGCACTAGTACACAGTAGAAAAGCAAAAGAAGAAGAATCCCCTCCCTGCCGCTACCTGCGTGTCTGGTGCTATGAATGCCAAGCAGCCGTCATAAATGCAACACAACATTGTCACGTTTGCAGAAATATTCATTAATGTGGACGTTCCCCAAGGGATTAAAATGGATGGAAGGATTACTGTTTATTCTCACATTTCGTATCCCTTTTTTTAACAAGGAAAAAATAAGTTTGATTGTGCTTTTTTCTCATTTGAGGACTCAAACAAATGCTGTTTGTTAAAGACCAGATTTGATATTCTACCAAACATTTTTGTGTGAACATGAATTAATTCAAAGCTGGAGGGGATTGTTGAATAATTAGCATAATTACGAGCTATGTTTTCTACATGTTGTTGCTTAGTCGCTGTTTATGCATTATCCCAAGTGTTCATCTTCAGTGTTTTGTTTTCTGGCTAACTTGTGTGAGCACTTTGTCTATTCTCAGTTTGTTGATTTTGTATGTTAATGAACCTCATTTGCTTATTGTGGCAATAAATGTCTTACTAACATCCAATAAAGACATTAATAATGTTTGTTAATATGTTAGTAAAACAAAAATAACCAAGAAATAAACCTTAATATGAAAGAAGCTTTTAAACTCAATTAAAAATAAAAGCTAATAAAAGAAAAATGTTAGAACTGAAATAAATAAGCTTTGATAGACAAAAGAATGATTAACTAAAGCAGAAGCAGCTGTGGAGAATTGAGACGAAAACCTGCTGTGACTGAGGAGAAAACAGCAAACCTAACAGAACTGAAAACAAAAATCCTGACAGCATCTCCGAACCAACAAGACTTTAAACCTCACTATCTAATTTGCATCCTGTCACACTGATTAATTTATTCATTAATTTATTTTTGTAGACAAAAATAGCAAAAAATGTTTTCCATTAAAACCTTAAAAAACTTCAATATCAACAAAAACATGGGAAAAATATAATATATGCGAAAAAATAAAGTTACAAACCAAACTGTTTTTTTGAACATGTTCATTTCTAAAATGAAACAGTTCTGTCTTAAAACTAATGCTAAAAGGATTGGATTATATAGATCTAAGACAAAACTTTGGATCAGAAGTCTTTTTCAATGGGTGTTGTAACAGCAACCAGAGAGGGAGGGGCTGCAAATGTATCTACAAAACCACCATGCTGTCCAAAAAGCTTACACAGTTTCCCGGTGTTCTGTACATTCTTACTTGAGTGTAGACATCCTATCTAATGTTTTGAACTTTATATCGAAAGACGTCCTGCGGAGAATGAAAGTGGCTTGATGGACTGTGACAGCCAAGTATGAAGCAATATCGTTTTTCCCTGACAGACCGAACCCACTAACTGCATGATGTTTCCTATATAACTGTGCCTCGGGTATTCTGCAGGTATGAATAATGTATTCTAGCATAAATAATCTATTCTCAACCCATCAAGATGTAATTTCAAAGCGGCTCCATCTCTTGTATTGATATTGTACAAAGTGGAACTGGACAACGATTTGGGTTCAAGAGGGTTGTATTGACATGCTAATCACAATGATGCTCACTCTCATGTTCCTGACATAAAAGCACACTTTACATGCCCGCTTCAATTTAGCTTTTGAGTTGTTTGAAGGAGTTATGGGAGAAAATTGTGGATATTGAAGCAGAAGTGGGTGTTTGATCTGCTTTGGTGAAAGCTGCTGAAGTGGTGAATGTTAGGAGGAGATTATATGCTGTTCAGAGGAGGTGGGGACCAGTAATTTCCATTTGACATCAGTTACACTCGCAGCCTAAAAAGTTAAACCTGAAAATGCAAAAACACCAACGAACATCGATTAAAAAATGACTTCACAACTTTATCTTTGAAAATGAATTCAAAAGAATAGAATAGTATCATCAGCATATATGAAGAGTAATAAAGGTACTTGGTGTCAGTCAAGATACATGAAAATTAAGTATAGAGTCTGATGGAAAAAGTTAATTGTCAGTTCATAAATGTATGTATAGATGGATGGAGAGAGAGAGACAAATAGATAGGGAGATTTAATGTTTCCCTTTGTTTTCCCATTGAGCGGTCCGGTCTGATATTTTTAGTGATTCCATTGTTAAATTGGCCCCAAAAAAACACTACTGAAACGTACCTCTTTGGGGCCCCCCTTGGAATGGTTGGGGTGGAGCCACTGTAGCCACCCGTTGCTTGACAGAAAGTGATGACGACATTAGAAAGCGCCAATTTAAGCTAACGTTTCCAACGTATTTAAGCATTCTGGTTTTTAGGGTTCCCTGTCTGCACTTTTGGTCACAAGTCTATTATTGGAAATGCTTGCAAACAACAAAGCCTGGTCTGCAGTGGAAATGCAAACATTCCATCCTTGGTGACGGTGTGATATATGGTGACCTTGAGGAATCCATTAAAAAAAAAAAAAAGAAAATTCTAGTTGTTGGACTACAATGACACACTGATACTCTAGCGACTTACACCACGCATGCGCCTTGAAAACAAACCGCTCAGCGGATCGAGGCTTAACTGAGTGGAAATGTTTTCCAGAATTCACTGGACCGTACCGTACCAATCCTTGCTGTACCGTACCAGACCGGACCACTCAGTAGAAACAAGGCTTTATTGTTCTCAAATCCTACAGAAAAAAAATCTGAATATTTTTGGTTATTTCAAATAAATACATAAATAAAACATATTCAAGCCTCTTAAAAAAAAAAAAAAAAAATCTTAAAAAAAACGCTACAAAACAAGTGAATAGGCTTATTGCATCAGGCCAAGAAAAATACCTGTTAGTAGAGCTTCTATGTTACAAAGTGCTTTACATTTTGACTCTCTCTCTTACAGACAGATCATTTTTTTCTTGTTATTTGCAACAATAGAAGCATGAAACAGAACGCAGAAAGCAATAAATATAACTGCAGATTCAGCCTTTAGTTCACAGTCTGTCTGTAATAGATCATAGATAGTTTATTATCGTAAGAACATTGTTTCAACTAAAGGGTTCAATATGATATATGACACGAACCATAGAAATCTAGAAAGCTGGTTTTATTAGGGAATTAGATATTGCAGAAATCTTTCTTTTATTTTAATTCTCTTCATAATTTTAGGATTTCAACTGAGATTACTGATCAGTTTAAGGGACGTGGTTCTGCTTATATACATTTAATGTGTCTAAACTTTTTTTGAATTTATTGAGTGTAGTACAGTTTAAGCAGAACATTTATTTTTATTTATTTATTTTTTTTTACTAAGTTTGTCCAAACTAGAACATATAGTGTAAGATGTCTGTCTCCTGTGACTTTTTGCATATCTATCAGTTTTTTTGTAAGCATTACATAGGATCTAGTGGAGTGTTGTCTGGAATTATTAAGTAGAAAGGTACCAAAAAGACATTACATTTTTAACGTGGTTTTGATTAGCTTTACTCCTAAACCTTACTTTCTTTAAGGGCTGCGGCATTCTGTCCTCACAAAAACATCATTGCTTTGTTTGATTTTAAATCCATCTTGGTGCATGACACAAATCTATTTATTTATAAGAGTGATTGATGGTCTTTGCTCAGAACAACAAACCTAAAGCCAACAAGCACATATTTGTTATGGAAAAATGTGCACTTTTTCTGATTTCTTTTTGTTTTTGTGAGGTTTTCCCATTGCCTAATGCATCACACAATATACAAACACTAAGTAAATAATCCATAAAAGTCTCATTTTAAACTAATGTTTGAAAATAGAAAACTTGGAATAATGTTTATATAGATCAGAAAAATGGATTCTTGTCTACATTTTTGTTTAAAAAGCACTGTTCCTTACAGAAATATATATAAATGCAAAAAAAGTGGAAAGAATGTTGAATCACTGAGAGCATAGACAATGATTTAAAAATATGTGTTATATAAAGTGATTAACTGTAATAAGATTAAGTGCAATATGAGGTAAACATTTGTTGAAGGTGCCAGATAACACAACCAGAAAGCAAAACGAAGCTAAAGTATTGAAGATTAGAGGATTTACACTGTCATTTTTGACATCCTATCTTAAAGGGAGGTGCTGGTGTCCTAAAATACACTGAACCAATTTATTTGCTACAAAATGAAGCTGTAAGAACCACAATATGGACGTATGGGTCGCGCCCCCTCTGTGTCACTTTTTGATGATTTGGGTGTTGCCATCTCGCCTTTTTTTTTACGCTTTTTGATGTTCCCATTAAACCACAGATCCCTAACCCTTGGAATGCGGTAACTGACATGGTACCAGGTTAGGGTACTAGTACTGGATCAGAGTTAGGGTACTGGCATCAATCTAATTCCTCGTCCCAGTACTAGACCGGTAGATGTCCCAACGGTTGGGGACCCCTGATGAACGTATGCATTTTTCTCTCTGTGGCCAGGTACCATGGAGCTCTTGGACCGGTACCAGGTCATGTTCTGTGGGCTGGGGACCCCTGGTTTAATGGGAACAGCCAGCATGTCAAAAAAAACGACACATTCTCCTCGTCATCTTTTGACATGCTGGCTGTTCGTAAAATCAAGGGTTTTCAACCCTCGGGATGTGGTACCGGATACGCACTGGTCCTTGGGGCGCATCAGGTACCAGTACCCTAACCTTAATCTGGTACTGGTTCTCGTCCAGTATCGCGTCTAGTACCGGTTTGGGTCCGATGCTGCATCTTTTCCAGTGTCAGGTTAGAGTTAGGGTATCGGTACCAGACTTGGGTATGTGTTGCGGTACTGGACTGGACCAGTGATTTAATGGGAGTAGCCAACATGTCAAAAAAAGATGACTTGGGGACACCTAAAACGTAAAAAAGGGGTACTTAACCAATTACAATATGCAACAACTTGGGAATGAGAATGTGTTGCAAAACACGATGAGTTGGGGACACCCAAAACGCCAAAAAGTGACACAAAAAGGGCCCAAACCATATGTCTATATGTGACAAGTTATGAGTAAGAAAGCTTTGACCAATTCTCTCTACATGAGTATACAGATCTTGAAATGTTATGATCTAATGAACTGTAAAACTACTAAAATAATATACAAAATTCACATTATTGTGCTCCCCCATTGCAATGTAAAAAGCTATTTAACATTAGAGACAGCAAGTATGATCTCAGGGTGAACACTAGCACACAAACTCAAAAAAGAAATAGTTGGGGTTGTGAATTAGAACCAAATAGTTTATTTTTGCATTAAAAATGTTTGAAAACAATAAATATTTCATCAAAATAAATACATGTCAGAATATGCACTGGAGAAGGAAATACTGTAGTTACTTCAAAGTTCCTGAAAACACTACTGTAAGTAGGCCAACACGGCACACGTGACAACATTTATGACACTAACCTACCTCATGCACCCACAGGGAAAACACATACAGTAACCACTCAAAAATGATGATGCAAATCTGCAGGGGAGTCTTACATAACCTTTTACAGCAACAAATTTTATATTAGATACATATTCAATCACTTTTGGTGCTGAATGTGTAATAAGAAAACCACATCAATGCATTTTAAAGCTGTTCGGTTTTCTAAATAACATTTATTTACTGTAGTGCGTTCCTCGTTGCTGTAATTATTGCATGGAATTACTTTATAGCAGAAACTCCGGCTTGGATATAAAGTTAAAACTATGAGGTTGAGTTAATCGGGTTCAGTGAAAGATTTTTGGAGTCAAGAAGATGACCTTTTCTCACAGTGACGTCCCCCTTGTATGAGATGAACTGACAAGATTCTGCAACGTTAGACGGTTGAGAAGCTCTAGAATAAGAGAGCAATGAAAAGTGTCAGTGTGATTACATTTAAAACAATTTATAAAGGGTTGCACTTTGATCTAAATTGTTATTTTAAATTCCCACTCTGATTATAAGTTGATCAATTGTTAAAGGGAGCTTATGGCTTGCCGTAGTAGCCTCCACGTCACACTTACAACCTCTTTCCAGAGACATTTTTTAATCTGCTCTTGATTTCGCAACCATTTGAATAAAGAAATATAAAAAAAATGCTATTTGAAGCTTGATTTTCTTTATAAATGTTGTCCACCATAAGAAAAAAGGCCACAAGAACGTGTTAAAAACAGAAAAATACTCAATTTTCATTGGAGTGGATTGTGCTGTTGTTTGAATGATGATTTACATATTTTTTTGCATACAATTCGATATTTAAACTTGTGTGTCAATTCAAGAGATAAACTGTTGTTGCATAGATGTAGGTGTTAAACTAAAATATGTATTTTGAGAAGGATTGATTCCCATATTTGTACAGAAAATAAGACAATTGAGATGATTAACAAAGCAAATTCATTAAAAGAAAACACCAAACTCATAATAAATGGAATGATGGAGATGCATAGAAGTTTAGTACTAAAAAATAAGGCACACCTGTCATATGTAGGACATTAAAGCACTTTTAACATTAAACCTCACAATGATTCCCATTGAAGCATTTTCAAAGTCCCTAGTGTGCATGACGCTGGGACTACGGAGAAAATAACAAGGGGATATTTTGCTTGAGGAAATGACGTGTAGTAAAACATATAGAAGATGAGGAGTGACTGCTGCTGTGAAGTCATCGGAGCCTTGGGGAACCAGGGGAAGACTCAGGACCAGAAACACAAGGTCAGAGCAGGAAGAGTTACTGTAACAGAGACAGTTGAAGGTTTGGCCTTCAGGGCTGAATTATGTCATTCAGAGGCCAGTGAGGTGTGAACACGTCACTTTTCAACCTTGCTTTGTTTTTGATGGGGACATGTGACACAAGTTTTAGGCAATAAAGTAAATTCAAGTGTTCTTGTTGCATTTTTATTTTACTGAAATATATGTTAAGACATTGAATCAGTTTTTGCTTCCATAAAAGAAAAAATTAAAATAAGTAAAACTTTAATGTTCTAATCTATATTTACTTGTAATCACATTTTTAAAATATGTCAAGTACATTAAAAACACTTAACATTTAAAAATAACTTGTTTAATTTTTGAGAAAAATGCAGCTTAATGTCTCTCTATTTGCGTTACAAGTGTTGATATTTGTAGAAAACTTTACTACTAATTTTGTGATAAATTAAGAGCTTTTACATTTTGTATGTACATATAATCAATAAAAGCACTATTTAAGATGTAAGGAGCATTGAATCACGTTTTCATAAGTTGCCAACAACATTACATAGCACTAGATCACCTGCCTCACTCTAGGAGAAATTACCAATAACATATTTGGGGGCTTGTCTGGGATATTTTATTTATTTTTTTTCTACCTTTAGGTTACATCCTTTGACAAGGCCCTGGATAAGGGTGTAACACAGATTAAGGGGCTTGTCAGGGTTTAACACATTATCCCCGCCCTGTTCTATTCTTGTCACTTTTGTCCACAGTCATCAGAACCTCCTGGAGAATATGGCGAATCTTAATAAGGTTATCCAGTTAGTGATATTAATATGTAATAATGAGGACCAATGTGTGCTTCTCCTTTGGGTGGAAGAGTTTAGGTATCTTGGGGTCTTGTTCACAAGTGAGGGAATGCCGAAGCGTGAGATTGACAGTTAAAGTTAAAGTCCCACTATTTGTCACGCAGCTAGGTGTGTGAAATTTGTTCTCCTTATTTGACCCATCCCCTGGGGGAGCGGTGAGCTGCAGACACAGCTGCACTCGGGAACTATTTGGTGGTTTAACCCCCCAGTCCAACTCCTTAGTGCGGAGTGTCAAGCAGGGAGGCACTGGGTCTTATTTTTGGAGTCTTTGGTATGACTCAGCCTGGATTTGAACCCACAACTTTCCAATCTCAGGTTGGACACTCTACCACAAGGCCACTGAGCTGGTCAATTGGTACACGACCCGCCATTATGGTGAAGAGAGAGTTGGGCCAGAAAGCAAAGCTCTCAATTTACCAGTCAGTCGACGTTCCAATACTCACCTGTGGTCATGAGTTCTGAGTCAAGACAGAAAGAACAACATACCTACAAGTAGCCAAAATGAGCCTGCTTCGTAGGGTGGCTGGGTGCTCCCTTAGAGACAGGGTGAGAAGCTTGGTCATAAGGCGAGATTCCACAATGGAGCTGCTGCTCCTCCACGTCAAGAGGAGCTAGTTAAGGTGGTTCGGGTATCTAGTCTGGATACCTCCTAGACGCCTCCTTGGGGAGATGTTTCGAACATGTCCTTCTGGGTGAAGGCTCCAGGGAAGACCCAGGACACGCTGGAGAGACTATGGCCCGATCCAAATACTCCCCTTCTCCCTCTCCCTTAGCCCTCCCCCTTGATTTGGAGTGGCAGTTGAAGTCAAAGTCATGTCCGGAATTATTATTTTTTAAGTTTCACACAGAGGGGTCCAAAGTCTGCTATTCTTCCCTTTAGTGCGCTCTGAACCACAGAAGTTTATATTTAAATGTAAGTAATGACTTTATGTTGTAGCACGACCTTTTGAAAGTTATAAAAACGCTGTTGTTATGGATATGCAACCGCTGGAAGTGCCATGCTAATGCTAGCGGACTGGCGATGTTGATGACGTCATTGAACGGAAGTCACGTCCAAAATATTAAACACTATTTTTTTCATCACCCTCCATTTGGAGCAAACATGGAGGGATAAATGAAGTGGGAGGGCTAAGGGAGGGGGAGAAGGGGAGTATTCGGATCGGGCCTTGATGTCTTGCTGACCAGGGAATCCCTCAGGGTCCCCCTAGAGGAGGTGGAGGAAGTGTCCATGGAAAGGGAAGTCTGGGCAACTTTGCTTAGACTGTTGCCTCCGTGACCCTGTCCCCGGATGGATGCTATAAAACAATCAATCTATACCAATTTGTGACTCCTTTTTCTTTCTTTTTTTTTGTGCTACATGAAGCCTAATTTTGCAATGTTCTTTGTTTTCATTTGCCACTAAATGTGAGAATCATATTAATGTTAGTACATGTTGTGTCAAGCCTTTAGACTTTCGGTCTACTCAGTCGTTGAAACCTTTTGTTTCTACAAACCTTCGTAATAGTGAGGTCTTCAGGTGACTAATACAAGTTTTGACCTTTGCTTGGTATGTTTTAAAGTGAAGAGGGTCTAATGTCTTATGACAGACTGGTCAATGCTAAGCAGCATGTTTGTCCTAATATCACAAACGTTATTATGAAATGTTTTTCTCTTCAAAGTATTGACTTTTTGAATGATTTTGATGAAGTTTTACATGTTGCACGATTGTAACGATTGCAGGTTTTTATGCCCAACAAAAAGGTTTTGTTATAATTTGTGGCTGCAGTGATGAAATCAAGAGAACATAATTTAAATTAGAATTTATTTTTGTAAATATTTAGTTGATTTGTGTCCTCCTGACTCATTCAGTGCAGAATTTACAAATCATTCCTTTTCAGTCTTTGTAATCCCTTTTTTACATAATGTTTCATAAAACCATTCACATAAAACGTAAACATAACACATAGCATGTAAACCCCTCAGGACTAAATGATAATCATCAGTTAGATGATGAATAGCAAACAAGTATTTTTCATGCTGCACTTTGTCATTGGTTTGATCTGTGTGGACGGAAGTATATCAAGGTCCCTCTGTATCACTGCTTGGTCAGGATAAATTATTGTACATCAAGGCCACCCATGTTGCTCCTAACCTCAAGCCAAGTCTTGCATGAGTGCAGATTAAATTAGGAGCTTCTACTTTTTTTTGCTTAAAGTTTCCCTGCATTCCACAGACAATGAGCAGACATGAAAGAAACTGTGGGTGGCTGACGCCGGCAACCGATTCATTGTGTGCAGGGAGATCCTATCTTTTCAGACAGCCTTCTTACACTTGCAGGCTCTTCCAGAGCGAACACACGCATGCTGACACACAGAATCCCCCAAAATGCTGCACTTTCCTACAAAACCTGATGGAGACAGAGACTCTAATTAATTAGGAATAGTTTCTAAAAATTGTACATTTTGCAAGATTCAGACACAAGTAAAGCAACTTTACTAATAAACTTTCTCCCATTTGCCTGTTTTAGTAACACAATTCAAAAAAAGGGAAGTTTTTAAATGCAGATGCTATGTATCCAAAAAATAATTAACAAATAAGATAAATTTAGTAATATAATCTTAGGGTCTCTAACTAAACAAGCAGGACCTCATAAAGGCTTTATATTTGGTCTATTCTTGTAAAAATATATATATATATATATATATATATATATATATATTTTTATATTTATAAAGAATTTTTAACCTAGTAAAAATAGTGTAGTAAAAGAAAATCATTTTGTGAAGCCAAATGAGAAAAAAATAAGTGAAAAACTTAAAACCTATGTGTATATATATGTGTATCTATACATGTAGTTTTATATATGTACATCTGAAATTGTGTACTCATTAGAGAGTGAACTGGGCTATGATGATAGGTGGTGCACTTTCATCATTTTTAAAATCTTGACCTATTAATCCTTTAAAGCTTTTGTCCAATTCATCATATTTTAAACGTGATTTTAGGCGTAATTTCAGCTTGAAATGTACTTCTTTGGTCGTTGATGTGATGATATATTACTGGTTAGTTACTAAATTGATGCTTTGGATAAGATCAAGGTGTGTCTTCTCGTGAGTCACAATTCCGTGCAAAATATCTGAGAAAAAAAAAATAGATCGACATCAAAGGAGAAGAGGACATTCACCTCATTTATGCGTAAAGTTGTGGTCATGTTGATTTATAGATTTCTGCTTTTTTTTTTTTACTTCTCACACGACCTTGGGGTTCCAGACAAATCATTCTAGATTCTAAATCTCCTTAAGGACAAACTTTTAGAGAGAGATGTGCTTACACAACCCGCCAGCAACATCAATGGATCAATTCATGCTTAATTTATTTCTGTGCTAATCAAGTTTGACTACATTACACAGCATGTAGTAGTTCAACGACCCACTCCGATCCTCTTTTGATCTATTTCTAGGATATTGAAATACAGAGATCTAATACGCCTCATGTGCTTCTGCCTATACTTGTTTTTGTGGCTGCTTGTTTATTCTGCATACAATGTTAAAAAAATACAAAAGGCAAACTAAACCAATTAACCACGTGTGTCAAAGTCAAGGCCCAGGGCCCAGACTTTTTTAATTAAAAAAAAAATATGAAACAGAAGTACTGGGAATTTTTAGCTCATTTCACTTTTTTTTGCTAAAGTTAATATCACCAGAAATTCCTTTCTCTTGAACTAGCAAACATTAACCTGAAAGAAAAAGGAAAAAATAGCAGCTGAAATAAGTAGAACTTCACCGTCAAACTTTGCTGCAATTATGTGTGTCTGATGTAACTATTATGGATTATTGCAGTAAAGCTTCTTATATGCTACCAGATTGATTTACACCACAAGTGGGACTTTAACTGAACAAAACAACTGCTTTTACAACTACAGTCAGTGTGGCGCCTTACAACAAACATCTATTACTCGTAAAGAGCTTTAAGGTGGAGTCGATGGCCTTGGCAGAGTTACTCTGCTTCCTGTAATTCCATCATTAATGCAGAAAAGTACAATGAGATTTTAGGCAACCTTGTGCAGCCTTGAAGGCAACATCTTTTCCAGAGAACTGCATGCATTTTTTATCAGGACGCTGTAAAACCAGATTCTGTGTTTGCGAGTGCAGGGACTAAATTAACCTGCAGTCTGGAGGCAAACATGGACAATGAAGAGAAAATATGCAACAATTGAATTAATGACAGTCGACTGAGAGGTGTGTTAAAATAAGTTTGTTTTTAGACTGATTCACAAATTAAATTGGTCAAATATAAACCTATTAAAGCTAATTTGCTCAAAATCTTAAAGTATTCCCTCCACATTGTCAATTTAAAGCCAAAATATTTACTTCTTCTGACCTACTTTTTTAATTAAGTTGATTATTTTTTTCCTAATTCTTTAGATCAAATATTTTAAAAATACATTTACAGAGATACCTTTAAAATAATAGTGTGCTTTAAATTAATCATTAAATAATTTGTCTTTAAATGTCAAACTAAATGTGTCCCTTTCACAACATATTAAACATATCTTCTTGGTTTATTGGAAAATGTTCATTATTACCCTCACAGAAAATACATTCAAATGAAAATTATCTTTTTTAGGGTTTATTTTCACTTTTATTAATGACTCCCGCTCTTATTCTGCATTTAAAGGCAGTAATACTCAGTCTGCAGTCGACTGTGTTCCCAGATCAATAGAATCATTGATCTGTAAAGTGTTTAGTGTGACTATAAATAAACCTTTTCTAGAAATGTGTGAGTGCAATTCTGACACCAGAAGAGGGACCAAGAAACATGAATAATTTAATGTCAGAATACTAATGTGCTTGTACTTTTTTTTTTCCTCCTCAGGGTTTTATCTTTTGAAAAAGCAGAAATCCAATCCTGATTTGATTTTTAAATTTACAGCTTCCTTTTAATCTGCTGGAGCTTCCGTGTTGCACAAGACGGTGTGGGAGGAGAGGGTGCACTGGGGAATTTAACTGCGAGACAAAACTAAAGAACAAATCCGATGTAATATTATTTAGTGTAAACAGCATAAAAAATAAAAAAAGCTGAAATTAGCTTTTTTTTTCACCGTGCATTTCATAGATCTGTGTTGCACCTCAGAGGAGGGAGATCAGTTTATTTTAGATTTTATGGTAAAATGTGGATTTAAAAAAAATGAATGATTAATGTTTAAACTGCAAGGCTTGAGTACTGCATAAACGATGCAAAAACTGAAGGTAATACCTGTGAGTCAAAATTCTTTAGTACAAAAAAGGGATTTCAGTGCTTAATTTAATACAATTAAATCAAATTTGGCCCTTCCACCTTTTTATTTCACCCTTAATGATCAGTATATAAGTTGTATTCTATGTGCTTGGAGTGAGCATTTTTTGAAAAAGAGTTTTGCAAATGTGATTTAAAACCCACTCCAATGAAAATCATGTTTTTTTAGTTTTTAACATGTATATGTGGCATTTTTCTTATGAAAGAGAACAAATGTTATTTATTTTTTTCATTTCTGAGTAAATATGGCTTTTTAAGACATTTATTGTTGCAGGATTTTGGTTAAAAACTTTATAATCATAATAAAAACATCACCTCTTTTTATTTTTATTGTCATGGGGGACTTAAATAATAAAAGACAGGGGAAATATGTATATTTTCTGGTATGTTTGAAGGAATAAAATCATTTTTCTGTTGTGTTTTTGGATTAATGAATTTCCAAACTTGGGAACAAACATTCTGTCTATGCAGGAATAAATGAATATGTCTTCTATTTAAATTAACAGTATTTTATTTAATCATCAGTTACGTTCCGTGTTGTTTTAATTGCATATAACCAGTGATTAGTGATGAGGTTTCTCTGTAAACAACAGCTGTTATTATTGAGCATAAAACATAATAAGATGTGTGTGAAATTTTTATTATTTTTTTACAACTTTGCAAAACTAGTTTATATACACACAATTGTTGGATCTCCCTGAAATTAAAGAGGCGTAATAAACTCACTGAATTTTTATCGAGCTGACTTTGATCAAGGTGTCAAACGAAAATCCATTAGGCTACACTTGTTCTATTGAGTTGTAAGATTTATTTAAGAATGCAGCAGGGCTGCAGAGACAGAGAAAATCAATGAAGGCAGAGCTGTAAATCTGACTCGCAGAGACCAGGACTGAGACCACGGGTCCAATGCCCCAGAGCTGGAAACCAAAAGCTGCCGTCAGATCCTCAGGATTTATGGCGCGACCAGCTCAATATGCTACTAATGTTTACGAGAAAGGTCAAATCTAATGCTTTCTCTGGACACCACCAATGTATGGCTTCACTTTCCTTTGCATTGCAATATTCATTTCTCTTTTTAAAACTTCTTTCTTAGTATTTTTAGCTGATAACTGCTCTAAAATAAATGGTTATTTCATGTGAACTCTTTAAAACGTGTGTTGTTCTGGATGTTTGATGCAGTCCCTGAGCTCGAGGCTTGACATGATGATTTATAAACTGAAAAACAAGCTCTGTGGGGGACCCATTAAATGATATGATAGGTCTCCCCGCAGGAGATCTGATACCTTCGTCTATCTTAGGAACTCGTGTGTTTCTCCGACGATTTATCCAGTGTAAAGACCCACAGATAACATTTCCCACAAAGTCTCCTTGGTGTTATTTAAAGGGTTTAAAGACTATTTGTGATAATATTCGGGGTTATCCAATTATTGTAATGCCTTCTCGGTGTATTTATCTTTATCTGTTGTTGCCACAGTCGTTTGTCAGCAGTTTCGTGGTGATTGGAGAGTGGCTGGAAGAGCCCCACACACCGTTAGGGAGAAAAAACAGAGAAAATTAGGAAAACAATCTTCATTAATTTGACAACAGCTGTGCTGGAAACACTCAACACTTCCTCTAAACAGATCTGTCTTATAAATGAGACTTTACCTCTCAATACAATTCACTGTATAAATGAAAGCTAAATAAAAAAATCCAGAATCACTTTACACACACACAAAAAAACAAAGCACTAGCTTTCAATTGTGGATTTCCCAGAGGACTGATTAGCTGTAATAGACTGCGAACTTATTGAGCCACCCTGAACTCTTGGAGGTGAAGAATAGATTCATAGAATAAAAGATTAATAGGATAGATTTAGTCTTGGCTAAATAGTCTAAATTTAATTTGAGTGATTTTAATTATATCATACAGTCTAATTTGTGAAAAAATGAAAAGTTGTTTGCTTAATAAAGCAATAAAAAATGTAAAAGTAAAACAAATCACAAACTTTTTAATTTGCTTGATATGCCTTTCACAATAAAGCTAATTTAAATGAGTTTTCTTGTATTTAGATACTCATAGCATTATTTTGTCGAAGTATTAAAGTTATGCTTATTGGATGTTTCCATTTACGTCTATTTTTCAATAACAGACTCATTTGCAACTGTATTCACTACCAAATGCAGATTAATGCATTAACTGTGAAAGTTAACGCATTAACACAGGATTAATCAAAAAGAATTAAGGCGTTAATATTTATTTACGTAAATTAATCACTCCTCACAGAGCAGCTTTACCTCAGCTGTTCAGGCTTCCATGGCGTCCGTTAAAGCACTTTGTCAGGTATTATCGCACTTTTACCATGGTTATTTACAAAAGAAGTAAATATTTATTAGGTTTTTAGTACTTTAATCTTGTTTTCCTTTTGATTTAGATTGTTTTTTTGCAAAAATCTGACTATTTGAACCATGGTCTGGTGCGTTGTCAACAAGGCATCACTGAGGCTCGAATTTCTTGGAGTAAAACTGCAGATATAAAAGTCTTTAGAGTTCTTATCTTACTGTTGATGTGTTTTGAACACATATTACATTTCTGGGCTAACACTTGATAAATTAAAAAAATTAAGACAGTAAAAATGAAAGAAACATTTTCTATTTGGCCTGTTTTTGTTCAATAGCCACATATTGCCATTAAAAATTGACTTAGGAAAGCATTGTGATTAATCACAACACAAAAGTTTGATTAATCTGAATATATTTTTCAATCAATTGACAGCACCAATTATAAACAAATGTTCTAAATGTGTTTTGTGTGATTTCATGTTGTGATTATTTGTGGTTATTAAGAGGTTGCCAAATGATGTAACAAAAATTGTGATTATCGCGATTAATTTTTCCCCACGTATGCGATTAATTAGTTAATTTTTTTTAATCGATTCCCAGCTTAGACTCCATTCTAATTATGACATAGAAAAGACTATCTGAATAAACAAATGATAAAATACAAACATTTAGAGACTGTATCTCAAATGCAAGTTGATTTTTACCGAATTCATGGTGTTTTTCTTTTGGTAAACATAACTGATCAATCAGATCACTGAATTAGAACTGTTGGTTGTGAAAAACAGCAGAACTTTGGCTCGCTTTGTCTTTAGCATTTGGACTGAAGCCCAATTCGTTCTTACCTGAGCCGCAAAGTACAGAAATCTGTGTTTTTACACGGCACCAGAACCAACTTAGCATAGATCTTCTGTTAAGTTCTCCCCTTTACTTTAAAACGAATTAAAGTCCTACTCCAACCATATTTTAGCGTAAAATCACTCCCAGTGATCTGTTAGTTATGACTGTGCAATTTTTAGCCAAAATCAAAAAGCTTTTGTCATTTTTTAAGACATATTTTATGCACAGCGGCAGCAGTTTCTGGGTTGTGGGAGGGATTATTGACACAGAGTAACCCGCCCCCTCGCCGTCGCGGAGAGTTCTGTTTGCATGTGAGCTTATAGCTTCAAGCTAAAATTAGCGGCGCAAAAATAACAATAAGCAATATTGAAACAATCCAGTTGTACAGTTTTGAGCCTGAATTAACATTCTCTAGTGCACGAGTGTTTGCCGCTCATCATGTATCGCACGCCTAAGCGTGATGGGCCAGGGTGTGCGCAGGGGGAGAGGAGACTTTGACACGACCATTTCCGAAGCTGCATCATTAATCTGAGCATTCTCTGATCCAAAGCGATTTGAATTAATAAATAAACGCTGTTTTTTGGAAATTATCTTAAATAGGTCCTTAACTGTGAAAAAAAGCTTAAAGAAAAACACAAAGATTGTTTTCCTCAACTCCAATTGTCTTTTAAGCCATTTTAAAGCCTTCCTAGTGGGCTTTTAAGTGTGATTATCTTGTTTTTAGCCAATATTTTAAAAAACTGTGTCATTTTCTAGGATATAGTTTCTGCAAAGAGGCAGTAGTTCCTTAGAAATTCACTGAGAGTTCTCTGTTTAGGCACTTCCGGAAGGCTTACAGCCCCTCATACCCCCAACCTAACATCACCATTGCAACAAAAATGGAGAGCAGTATTGGAGCTATCCAGCCGTACAGTTTGGAGAAAGATGTCCCCTCGGATGAGGAAAGTGAAGACCTACGTGTATCTAGTGGATGCACAAGCAGGGAGCTAATGACAATGTATTTTAGAAGTCACAATTCACTTTTCCAACTGCATTATTTACTGCATTTTATTGCTGACTCAGAAGGATTTGAAAAAGGAAATTCTCAGAAATGCCAATTTGAGTTTATTTTCTTTAGATAAGACTTCCAGCAACAGGAAAATTTCACGTTGAAAACACCAGAAAACAATTTAAAAAAATGTAATCAGAGTGGAGCTTTAATGTCTAATTTCAATGATTTTTTTTTAAGACCAGAAAGACTACTTTTCTTATTGTTGCCTTAAACCGCAGAGCTGGTTACAAGAAAAAAAAAAAAAAGAAAGAACAGCTCCCAAACATCTGTCAAAACTTTAACTCGTGCAGCATAAAACACCTGTGGCAGCAGGGCTGAGATGCAGTCGCCAAGGGAACGGTGAGCCTCTCAGAGCAAGTCTCATCTGTGTGCAATTAGATTCAGCTGCTGCTGCTTGATGACACACAATTTATTCGGTTTTCCTGGCTGAGAAAAGCCCTGATTGGGTGGGATTATTATCAATTCTGCTGTGTGTGGTTGGGAATGCGCATCTATCCACAGCGACTGCATTTCTTGCTTAAAACTGTGGTTCAGTGTGCAGCTGTGGCTACAGACAGTGAAGCAGCACGCTGCTCTTTTACATCTTTACATGCAGATGTCACGGGCTAAAAATGGAAACATTTCCATCTAAAAGGATAAGATTTAAAAAGAACGGAAAAATAATAGCTTTTGTTACTGAAGTTATGGTAAAAGTACTATGCCTCAAGAATATAAAAATAACTATTTAATCTATCAAATGTCATGTTTTTGCAACATTTTGCAAGTTTTTTCAATACTCTAAATCAGTTCTATTTTAAAAAGAGCACATTGTTGTCTTCTGCCAATATCTATATAAAACACATTTTATTAAGGTTTAATTTTTTGTTTAAAGCAGTTTTTTATGTTGACAATACTTGATATTGTAAATAATGTAATTTATTCAGTACATTAAGTCATGGGTGGGCAAACTTTTTTAATTGTGGGCCTCACAAAGGGTTTTAAAATTTGGCATAATAGTAAAATGAACATAAACATTCTTTAATTTAGATTCAAAACAAATATATACATTTTAAAATGAACATTTTGGAGCATCAATGCACAAATGGGTTGATGTCCCTCAGGGAAAACACAAACTTAGAGAAATGCTGCCATCATAATAAGTGAAAGAAAATAACGTTTTGACTTAGAAAACATACAAGAACCCCAGAAAAACAACAAATATTCACACACCACATGAATGGTAAACAAAACATTAATAGGGATTGTCATACCCTGTAAAGTACATGTGGTATGTTGTTTAAACATAAAATACCATTGAATTTAATTAAGCTATTTTCATTCTATTATAGTGGAATTATTTTTCAACGAAGGTTTGAACTTTGAAGGTTTAAAGACCCACTCTGATAATTTTTTGATCTGCTGTAAAATCATTTTCAGTGGTCTTTTAATTATGATTGTCCTTTTTTAGGCAAAAAAAAAGTCATTTTCTAGGACAGTTTCTACAGAGCTGCAGGAGTTCACTAAACATTCAGCTCTAAGTTGTGGGCATAATAGTTAGATGCGCGAGTAAGCCTCAGCCAACATCCCATGATCCCTTTGTTTAGATTATCTCCCTCACTACTCCTCACTAACCTAACCTAACATTAGCAATGCAACAAAAATGGCAAGGAACCCGTATCTGACGAGGAAAACAAAGCCGTAGATTAATCTATTTGTCTCAACCGGATGCATTGGAAGAAAGCAAAGCAAACATACTTAGGCCCCGCCCATCGGAGCTCCTGAGTCAGAAGTGAGAGCTTTTTCAAAGTGTGTTTGCTTTTGTCAGCTCCTGAATAATTACAATTTGAATCTAATAAAGAAATACTCAGACAGTTTTGTTTTTCTATATATGTCCTACATCATTACAAAAATGCCACAAGAACATGTTCAAAACACCAAAACCACTATTTTTATAGTTGCTACAGAGCGTCTGTAGTTCATCAAAAAGTTGCCTCTGAGCTGTGGCCGTGACGGTTGGTAGGCTACAGAGGAAGCCTTCACTAATTTCCCATAATGCCTTTTTTTTCCTCTCTCCCACTAGCTTATAGCCCCTCACAATCCCACCTCATATTATTGGTTCAACAAAAACGACGAGCAATATTCGAACTTCTATGAGCTTTTTTCAACTGCATTTTTTTCATCATAATTTGAATAAGAAATACTCCAATTTGATTTTCTTCATATATCTCCCGTCATTAGAGAAATGCTACAAGAATATGTTAATAAAACCATTTTTATTAAACCCAGCTGTCAAAGGTTCACAAAGTCAGAATGTCTGTGCTTTCATTGATGTCGCCTCCAATATTGAACTAAAGGTTCCTTCTTTTACACTTCAGAGGTCCAATAGAGAGCTCATTGTTCTGCAGATATTGACATTTTCTCCTCATAAAAGAAAATAATGAAAAATAATGTATCTCTGATTCTTGCTTGAGTGTTTTTTCCCCAATAGTGGACATTATTTCCCTGCAATCCAGACGCATTACTTCCATGGGCTTGTTCCCTAATTACACCACTAGAGTGCTTTTTGGTGGCGACATCTCACAGGAGGCAATTACAGCAGTGGCGGGCCGTGCATTTCACACCTAGGCCTTCAGTAGTGCTCCATCTGAATCAATCCAACCCTCATTAACTATTTTATGGCAATAAAACTTCAAGTGCAGGTACAGCTGCCACACACACACCAAAAGCATAAAAAATAACCTGATAAAATTTCAATATTATGTAGGGAGATAGCAAAATTTTACTCACCAAAAATCCAGATTATTTAAACACAAAATACATCCTTTCTATCCTCAAGATTTCAATCACTCTGTCGTGCAGAGTCCATGCGTTTCACAGATAGAAAGTGTTCCGTGGCTGTTATAAGCTGGAAAAGGCTGCATGCGGGAAATGTTCTGGTATTCCTGAAGCCTCTCGTGGTCCAGGAGGGAGACAAACATCAGTTTTTGTGATCGATCAAGGTCTGTGTCTGGAAAATAATATTTGCGCGAGGATTTTGCGCTGCACGCGCCCGCGGTGCGTTCAGGAGCCTCGTAGATTTCAGCTTCACTCCCGCTCAATGGAGTCACGGAACTCCTTTACCCGTGCCAGACAAAACTGTGCCACAACTTTACCCAGACATTCATTTTCCACCAAAAATCAGACGATGAGACGCTTTCCACTGGTAACATCTTCAAACCTGACACGCCGCTCCTCGGCACCTGTGTCCGTCAGCAGAACCAGAGCGAGCTGCGAGCTGTCCAATCAAAGCTCGTGAAAATCCTGACGTTTCCGTGGGCCTTCTAGCTGGCCTAGCACGTGGTCTCCTCCAGATCTGATTGGTTGAAGCAACAGTTTGGTGGACAATTATTTTATGCTACAGGGCCCGCAAAACTGATTCTGAAGGCCTTCAGGCAGATTTCTTTGACCCTAGCAACAAATGGTGCTGCAATGTGATTGGTTAATGCTTAAATAGGAAAATACACGTCTGGAAGCAGCGCAGCCAGGGAGACAGCAATGAAAGGACGAAGACAGAGCATTTGGAATTATAGAATACGTATTCACGGAAATAAATAATAATTAATATCAGTCTGTGATTCAGATATTTTTAGGCCAGCAGAGAAGGCCTTGCAGGCCCTGACGGCCCGCCACTGAATTACAGTCTATTCTTTCGGTTACTGTGATCATGCTTGTAGGGTGGGACAGCTCTGGGAGCAGCTGGATGAATAAATCAAAGTGGAAAAACCAGAGCAGGTGGTACTGTACACATATCCACACTTGCTGGGTTCCGTGTTGCACAGGTGTAGCCATCACTCAGAGCCAAGGAGGTGTGAAATATGCAAGCTGGGAGATCTCTCTACAGCTGACTGTGGCACTGAAGTTATTTTCCACACCTTACTGTTGCACTTTTTTACTTTAAATTGATGATTTCTCTTACATTTATTTTGTTCTTCGTAGTTTTTAGCTCTTCGGGCAGCCAAGGCAAATGCGTCACATTTACCGGAGTTAGCAACGATTTTATGCAGCCTCAAGGACAGAACATTTCACCTAAAAAATTTAGTACGTTCATGTCTTTCAGAAAAAAAAAAAAAAAAACAATGTCCTAGTTGTTTTGAATAATCCACAGACCCCTCGCGCTCATTAGTTTGAATTTTAATCACTTGTGTGCTTGCTTTTTCCAGGCTTTAAAAAGAAAATAACTGCTCTTGATTTATAAATCATCCAAGCAAGATCACACTAAGTACTTCCACATGCAGCTTTTATGCACAGTTGTTGCATCGTTTTCATTTTTATGGATTATTATCAGTAGATTTCACAAAAAAAATGGCAGTAAAATTGACTCTGCAATGACCTCCTTTAACTAAAAACAGTGTTTTTGCTTATTTTTTTCAACCATCTATTGAAAAAGAGGTGTTTGTAGGATGAAACTCATAAAATGATTGTCTAGTTGCACAAATATTTGGACTATAAGCCCATCTTTTGTTGTGCCATGCAGGTACACTGAGGATGAGTTTGCAGCCCGCTACACCGGCCAAATTAAATTACTCTGAAAGCTCTCGCACTAACAAGCCTGCCCATCATTTTGTGTTTTGATTAGAAGCTTTATTATGTATGGACTGTTTATCTCCATCAGCACCGGTTTCTTGAATACTGATGACTCTTAATTGAAGAGCTGTTCTTTACCGCAAAGACAGCTTTCAGAATTTTCTCTGTATAGAGTCTCACTTTCAAATATTAAATTTATGAAATGCGCATCAAACCACAGGAAGTTTAGAAAGCCTTGTTACATTCAATTTAACTTTATTACTGCCTAATGCGCTGCATGTTAAGGTTAATTTGTTATTCGTCCATTCATTATCCCTACCCTGAATGAGAACATGGAGGTGGCTTGAGATTTTCCGACCTACCACAAAGCAATAGTGCTTTACAGTCATGTGCATGATTATGGAGTAAAAGACGGTTTATGGTTTAGAGCACATTAATTGTATTGCGTCCGTAGTGCAATCGTGCTGCTTAGCTCATACTAAGATTGACTGGTTTCACTTGTGACTGTCCGCGATAACTGCAACAAACTTCTGAGTGGCGTTTATACTTTTCAAACTTTATGATGCCATTTCTCCAGCCTTTTATTTGATTTGGGATTTTATTTATGTTGACATAGGGATCTTTAATGTATTGTTTGTTTGTTTTTAGATACAAAGTTTTTCAAAAGATACACCTGTTGAAAAACATTTCTGGTTAATTAATGGTGCAGGCAAAAAAGCCAGTACATCACGTTTTTTGTTTGTATTTTGAATGCTTAAACTACGGTGGCCCTTTAAGCGCAAATCACATCAACAAATCACCAATGCAAAAACATTAAAAATAAATAAATAAATAAATATAGCAGTTATATTTTAGAAAACAAAACTAAATACCAGAAACCAAAACGTAAAAACATAAATAAAAAAAAAACAGGAAACCGGAAAAAGAATAGGACATCATTGATTGGAAAATGACATGTGTTCAAGTTATTTTACATGTAGTGACCTTTTCTGGTTCTTACTGTGTTTTTTGTTTTTTTAACATTCAATTACTTTTGTTTTCTATATTTTCCCCCCTTTTGGTTTTCTGGCATTTTGCTTTGTTTTCTAAAATGTAATGCTGTTTTTCAAATACTATTTTTACTTTTTTAATGTTGTTGTGATCTTTAAAATATGTCAAGCGATTTGTTGATGCGATTTGCCCTTCAGGGCCACCCTACTCAATGCACCAAATTACTATAATTTCACAAAAAAAAATAATAATTTGAAATGATTTATTACCTGCACCATATCTCAATCTAATATACCTAAAGTTATAGATGCATTAGAAAGTAAATATCCATTCAAAATATGTTCTTTTTAAAATATTTTTTGGAACTGAATCAGAATGTAATAATATCTACTCCCTCTTGCATTTAGATTGCAGTAATAGAAATCCTAGGAAGTGGAAACAGCAATTTTCTTGATCGAGTTTGCTTCGCCATCGTGCCTTTTAATTACTTGAATTAGGTTCAGGTTAAATGGCGAAATATGCATGCAATTGTACTACGAGCATAAAATTCCAATCACTGATGATGTCATCAACTTTTCACAGCAATTGGGGCAATACTCTTTCGATGGCCTTGCAACCAACCAATGAGACTCCAGTGATTACAAATCACTATGAAATGTAAGCCGGTCCTAATGCAACCACATTTATACACATTTTAGTCATTAATTAATGAATAAAGTAACTTTTTGGACCGTGCCAGGTCTGACAAAACACAAAAAAGCAGGATTTAAACACAAACTCAGCACAGATCTATGACCTATTATGCACAAGTATCATATTAATCTTCAGGTAGTTGAACTAAAAATGCTAATGCATTCATTATTAAATGCTCAAAGAAATATTTAGAACCATTAATCTGAAGTCTTAATTCTGTCTATTGTTTTTAGTTGAATTTTTGAAAACAAAAAGATAAAAAAATGATTTAGTTTGTATTTAAAGATAAAAATCTCATTAAAGGATCCCAATAACCTTTACAAAAGAATTGCTTTGTTCCATTACATATTTCACAAGCAAGTTTGCAGCAACTTTGTATTTCTAACTGTTACTAAAGCCGTCCATCCATGTGCGCTGACAGGCACTGCTCTGCTGACAGTAATTCTTCAAGGATGAATTCTGTTGCCTGACTAAACATTCAGATATTTAGAGACGCGTCTTCCTCAGGTTTCCATTTCTCCTGTTTTCCATTAGAGCTCAAGTGCTCCACAAATACACGATCCACATGAGGAATGTGAGGAGAAGCCGTCTCTAGTAAAGCGATGCTCTCGCATAACTGACACATATAGTATGAATGTTTTCATATACTGTATCTGCCAAAAATAGTAAATCTGGCCAATCAAATATTTAGATTGCCTCCCACTGCTGGAATATTGTTTTTACCCACTCCCAGTATCCACTTCATTTTATTCGGTACACTTCCCATTTATGCAGGCAGCTCACTGCTGTGGACAATGACTTACTAATATATAAAACATAAATATGACGAATGTAGGCTGCTCGGGAAGCATCCGTTTGCCGTCTGAATGAATGGCACATTAGAAGGCTGTTCTTAAAGCAAGACGAGGTTTTGGTGTTGAAGTCGTAATATCATCAGATTTGTCAGACAAAATAAATATATAGATGCAGCACAGAACTAAAACGCTGTTTACAAACTCTTGGAATCTGAGAAAACCCATCGGCGGTTGTATAATGACTCAGTCTCAAGCTGCAACTATCAGTGTTCTTGAGGCCGCGGTGCAGCCAGCTGAATAACTGAATAATGCTAAACAGATATCTGGGCACAGACTTCCTGCTCCGCTCATTGGTCACTCTTTGAGTTCAGGTTTTATAGAGCTGAATGGTCATCGGGAAGTTCAGATTCTATTTTGGACGTAGCTTTTACTCTGCTTTGATTCATGCAAAATCAAAGCATTTTAAATAAAAAGCATTCATGTGTTTATTCATTTTTTACCCCCAAAATATGTAATTGTATCTTAAAGCGTGTGTCTGACCCTGCAGCTACACAGAGTGCATGTGTGTCACGAGTGCCATCCCATAGCGTAGGAATCAGCATTTCCAGTGACTGGGGTGGTTTAGGTGGAGAGAGGGGGCAGGTTGCTGGACGTTGCACATGCCTGTCTGCCTTCATCATGCTCATGGGAACAGCAGGATGTGTCATGTCATTATTCACCACCAGAGGCCAAACAACAAACAGTAGCAGAGTGTTCTCAGAGCGTGCTTTCCCCCTGTGTGAGGAAGACCTGAAAGTGCATGTGTGTGTGTGTGTGTGTGAGTCTCTGTGCATTATGTAGTGTGAGACAGAGAGCGAAGGTGAGCAAACAAAGAAGCAAAAGAGAGTTTCTGTGTAATCTAGCGCTCAACAATCTCTTAGAGGTATTTTTAGGGTTGCCTTTCCCCTTGCATCTACTCGAAATTGTTTCCAGATTGTTTCCAGTCCGAATGCAGGAAAGGTCTGCCATGTGTTTTATTGCTCACAAACACTACAAACAACACACACATGCTTAAGCCGTACACATATAGGAGTCAAACCCTTGAATATATTTACTCAATGTCGATTAAAAACGTCCTTTTTACTACAGAGAAAAAACAACAACAAATAAATAAATAAAATATTGTTAAAAGCAGTTGTCTTTTAATTATGCCGTTTTTTTAGGCAAAATCAGAAAAGTTGTGTCGTTTTCTAGGATATAGTTTCTGCAGAGCGGCAGTAGGTTATTAGAAATTAACCTCTGAGTTGTGGGTGGGACTGTTGATGCGGAGTAAACCCGCCCCCAGTTCCCATCACATATCAAGACCTCCAAGCAAGAAGGTTGCGGCCCACCCAGCAATTTTTTTACACTCTTTTTCAAATTAATTTTTTTATATATCTGTCCCTGATTAACATTTAAATTCAAGAAATTCCCAGAAATGCAATTTTAACCTTATTTATTTATTTATTTATTTATGAGTGTCCTCCATCATCAGAAAAACCCTACAAGAAGATTTTAAAAACACCAAAAACATGATTTTAATCGGTTACTTTCTTTTCTAATCATATTTTTCCAATAAATTCTAGTGGTAGGAGAAAAAAATATCAAATTTTAGATACATCAGTTATAATCTATAAATTATTCTGATTTGTTTTATGAATTTTAAATAAAAAATGTATAAGATTTAAAATTAAAGTAACTAAACGTGAAGCTTTTTTCACTCTGACGTTTTTGAAGAACACACCAACATGGCTGACTTTCTAGATCTTGTCATCCGACCGTCCAAAACGCTTCCAGAAAGAGTCTTTCACAGCATCGACGGTCAGTTAGATAAAAGTCACACAGTGTCAAATCAAAACTAAATATGTGAGGAACACAACAAATTTGTGAAATCACAATGTGTGGCTAGCTAGAAACTATTTATTTTGTCTGATGTGAGTTAAAGAGCGTTTCAATGATAAAATGTAACATTATCTTATTTAATGTTGTTGAAAAATGTTTCTCTTTTGATGCTGTGAAAGATTTTTGATTATCAAACGAGAGATTTTTCACATCAAAATTTGTATGTTCTCAATAAAAGTTAAACAATTTTACTGATTTGTCTTTACTTAAATAGAGAAAAGTTATAAGTTACATCATAAAGTGTTACCTAAAGCTTAACCTACATTTATAAAAAGCATAAAACTGTAAAGTACAGCAGAAAAAATAATAAAGAGATGACTCTGCAACAGCAGATTGAAGTTTGGACCTAAATTTGTATAAAGCTGAGGCAACTTAGATCTCATTAGTGAGTTGAAATGACAGCAGCTTCACTCTGTTTGGTTCTGAGATGAGTTTTTATTATTATCAGACTACTTTCTCAACATCTCAGTCCTGCCAATCGGTTATTTATAAACTAGTGGTAGCACTTAAAAATAAATTCCATAGGTAACCGGTAGTGTAGGAGTCTGGAGGAGTTTAATCGGTTCTCCTGGTTGAGTTTAAACTTTGGCAGTAGCACTGTTAATGTATCTGCAGTGTTTTTGAAAGACCAGAAAGAAAACATGAACAAATCTGAGCCAAAAGTACTTCATTTTATTTAGTAAACTTGAATATACGTTGAAAGTATAGCCAAATACTTTTACAGACTCAAGTGAAAAATTCTGAGTTTAAATTATATAGATAAACGTCTACTGGTATATAAGTATACTGCTTCACTTCCAGTAAAGACTATGTGTATTTGTAGTACAATTGAATAGAATACTATTTGCTAATCTCAGCAAAATAAAAGGCACAAGCCTGAATCTTATTAAAAAAGTGTTGCAGAGTAAACTCTTAATCTGTGTAGAAATTGTACTTTTTTCATTGAAATTTTTAATAATGTCCTTATTAGTCAACATTGAATTTTGTTTTGCTCGTCCAAAAACTGTTCAAAGCACAATTTAAAAGATCAACCATAAAATGTTGATAAAATGATAAATGGCGTATACTTGTATAACGCTTTCTACCCTCCTTCGAGTTTTCCCATAATTCAGTTAGTTATCAGCCCTGGCATCTTTGTGTTTTTCAATTTCACCCAAAAAGGCAGTAAGAATAACAAATATTGTTAGTGGAAGGTAATGTGATTACAAAAAGTTACGAAGTAAACTTTCAGAGGCTACATTTTTATTTTCTATGGAGAGAAACTAGATTCTTCCTGATTTGTGTACTTGTAATTCTTGATCTGTAACTTAAACATTTTATGCATAAATTTGTGTACTTGCAATTGTTTATTCACATATACAAAAATTATGACATAAAAAATGCAAAATACACATGCACAATCTAAATTACAACAGCTTGAAACTAACTACAACACAAACTTTAAAAGCTATACACAAGTTTATTTGTTACGAACACACAAACTGCATTTATGATCAAATCTAAGGCGAGACTCTTTCAAAGTCTCAGATATTCGTGTGTAAATGATGCGTTTAAATGCTACTAGAAAGCTGGGTCATCTGAGTTTTCTTTTCAGCCGCTTTGTACTTAGATTGTAAATGATATCTGGTGAAAATGTGACATTTTTCCACTTTCTTAGACAGATATGCCCAAAATCTATTAATAACTATTTTTAAACCCCTTAACACTTAAGTTACGAACACACAAATCCAAATTAGGTAGAAATCAGGAATTACGCTCACACACATCAGGATGAGTCTATTTTCTCTCCATATTTATCTTCATTAAAGTGCTGTCTAACATCCCTATTCCCATCCTTCCAGATCCCCGTCATGACAGGAGCCTTCATGGACTCCTCGCCTAACGACGACTACAGCGGGGAACACTCGCTTTTCAACTCGTCTGCCAGCGTGAACGCCGCAGCCTCAGCCGCCTCCGTCCACGGCCAGCAGGACGAGCAGCAGTCCGTGTCGAGTGACGCCATCTGGCTCTGGATCGCTATCATCGCCACCATTGGGAACATAGTGGTGGTGGGCATTGTTTACGCCTGCACTTTCTGATAAACAAACTGAGACAAGCATCCTCCAGATTTCTCTTTCTTTATTTTTTTGTGTCTGGAAAACTGATGGAGACTGTAAGCAGACACACGTCCCCTGTGTTTATCTCTTCCTCCCCCTCTCACTCATTGTTTTGGATGATTTAGGGCCCCCCAGGGGTGTTTGAATTCTGCTACTCGACAATGACAGATATTCTACCATGTTTCTCAGTCAAACAGGAAGTTCACACTCTGTCTACATTTGTCTTTGACAGGCTCTCTTGAATGCGCCGGCGTGCACTGCAGCCCTTCAGTTAAACGCAGAGAAAACAAACCGCTTATCTGAAGAATCTTCTTATAGGTTCAGTTCATTTTCCCGTTTCCCTCCAAAAACCCCACGCACTTGTTTTGTAGGTATGGACAATCGAGGTTAAATGAGGCTTAAGACTCCAGCTGAAGCAGGTCAGTTTAAACATGCAGATAGTTGCAGTTTAAGGCTGAGCTGCTTCATTACTCAACAGAGTGAATGTTTCCATATTTATAAAGTACTGGTGTTATTTCCATGCTGTAGCCAAGGACGTCTATGCTCATCTATGTAGCTAAATCCTGGTATCAGAACTGATTCTGTGTGTAAAAATGTTTTTTTTTCTTTAGATATTTCAGTGTCTTGAAGAAAAGAGGACAGAGTGGTAACTAAACTACCTTAAAATCCTTTAGATTTTTCCTACACTGCCAGCTTCTTCAGAGAAATACTGAACGCTTTATGATTCTCCGCATAAATTATTTGCGATATCCTGACTAGTGGGATTACAGAATGAGCCATATTGTTGTGGTATGATGTGTTGATTTCTAAAAAGGTATGAACAAGAGTATGAGAAGCACAACTTTGAAGCTCATGTAGCCACCTTTCATTTTGGGTTATTTTGTCCTTTATTTAATGTACCTGGAACTTGTAAACTTCTCTGTAAAATGAAACACCATAGGAGTTTGTCAAGAACTGACATATCAGACTCTAGTGAACGTTGTGATAATTGTGAGCTAATGTCAATATCCAGACTTAGAGGTACATTTTTGGTGCGAATTGTTCAGTTTTGAGTCGTGCATTCAGACTTCAGTACCTCGCATCATGGGGGCAGATCAGTTTTCATGAGTGTTGTTTGAAAACATTGACTGTATATAAGCACTGGACTTGGTGACCCCCCTTGCAGGATGTACCTGCCGGCTCCAAGAAACCAAAATCTAATTGACTTTGATCGAGAAATAATCTGCTATTACCATATTTATTACCATATAAAATGTTTTTTTTCTATTATTATTCATAGTTTGGCCAAAGGTGTGACTTAGACTCAGGAGTGACTTATATCTGAGTAATTTTTAACATATATAAGCTCATATATTTGTGATTTTCCCACTAACAACCACTAGAGGGCTTTGTAGGTGAGTGTATTGTCTACTGACAATGACGCTGAAGAAGAAGTGCTGTCCAAAACAAACAAGGAGAAGAATCTGCATTGTTATTTGCATTGGGAAATTATTATTTTTGTTTTTATTTTTTCCTTTCTTTGAGTAATTCAGGACAGCAATTCATCCAACTGGGTTACAGAGACAGAGGTAACACTAAAAGCAACATCATTCAGACAAAGCTCCTGCATTTAAGAAGGTAGAAATTGCACTTTAAAATAAATAATTCTCTATGACCTCATAAACCCAGACATGCTTTTCAAAACAAATCAACTTGATTGCTTAACATTTGTGACTTCCATGCATTGTAAATGCAGATATAAGGTCAATAGGTGCGTTTTCAATGACTTACGCCTCACCTGGATCGTCGGCGAGACCAGGTGGGGGCGGGAAAAGGCGCCGGAGATGAAGGCGAACGCCGAGCTGCAGCGAGACTAAACGAGAACAGGAAGTCGGGTTTGTTCCTTAACATTCAGTTGCAAAATACACAGATTTCCTTCATTTAGCGGTAGTCATTTCCGATCAGCATCCCGTCAAACAAAAGAACTGACAGGACACCGTTTCCCACAATGCATTGCTTTGTAGTCATCAAGGCAGCTTGTAGTCAGCGCCGTGCCAGATTTCCAGTTGCACTTACCTGGGTAGGCACCTTGGACCCGCCCCTTTCTCTCAATATTTTTATGATGATTGAGCAAAAACTACCCAACATGCACTGCAATCCAGGCAATCTGTGCAACGCTGCGTCTCAAACACACCTAATGCTTCTATGTAGTGATGAGGCTAACAACTGTTAACTGTAGCTTAGCATGTGACGGCGGCGTCTCGTTTATGAACACATTTTTGGACAAGCATTGAGCATCAGATTTGAAAAAGATTCAAATTTGATGTGACCGTAGCATTGCATTTTTCAGTAGTTTGGACTTTACTCCATAAAGCTTTTCATATATGTTGTTTTTTCTCTTTATTATGCATTTTTTGGGTGATGTGACTTATACTTTGGGGCAATTTATATTTCATTAAAAAAAGAGTACTCAGTCATTATATAACTATTTTTGTTCTGCCTCCTTTTTTAACATGTTCTTGCCGATTCCAATTTTGACAGTATTTTTTCTGTAGTACAATTTATTCAAGTTTTAAAATGACCAATCAGAACGCTCAATAAAAGTAGGTGGTTCCTGCTGGTTCAAATATAGGAACGTCTGCATTGTGAAAAATAGCGACCCTCACAGTCACCCTCACTCGGTCCAGTTCTCTTATACAGTTAATGTGTGAAACCTCCATAAGAAACCCAAAAGGCCATAAAACGACATAAATCTCTTTGACGCAGATTCACAGATTTAGCCATTTTCATTTACAACAAGTCAAGCACTTTATTTTTTTTCCAGATGAAGGTATTAATCTGAATTACAAAATGAAATAACCCATCTGTCATACAATTTCAAACATAAGCAATGTTTGAGGTGGATTTTCATCATTAAAACAACTTCTAATTTAGCATGACTGTGATATTAAATGACTATGTTAACCAATTATGATGTTTTTTACTCATGTGAACAGAGTGTTACCTCTTGGGAGCCAATAGCAGGGCTCTGTTAGTAACCATGAAACACAGCAGCAGGTAGCAGTCACACTACGTGAGCTAAAAACTAAATCTCAAGGTTTGCAGGATTTGCTGTAGGCAGCTTTCACTGAACTAAAAATTTCCTGCAGTAACTGGGTCATTGTAACTTTAAGCTTTACTTATTTATTAAACTAAAGCCAAAATAAGCTAGCTGATATCTGTGCTTTGCTCAAGCAGGATCTTATTGAACATACTGGTGGATTATGAAATCAATATTTTATTTTTAAAGGTTTTGTCTGTCAAGTCTTTACTAAAGATTAAACAGAAAGAAATGCCTCTCCTTAGAAATCACCCATATCCTATAAAGTTGTCTTGGAACACACCATACTTGTAAAATGTTCATACTCTGAATCAAATCATGTAAAAAGCATTTCACACCCACAACAATCTGTTGTTATGAGTGTACTTTTACATTGTTTAAAGGACTCTTAAAGGCTGGTATTTTTAATAAATGGTTGATGTAGAAATATTTAACCACATAAACAATGGTCCTTTTGTAAAGACATACTATATGATTAAAATTTCTGTATTAACGCAAACTGACTCCTCTCTCTTTACTGTAACCCAGCACAGTCCAGGTGAACCGGTGCAACGCTATCTCCACCTGAAAAAGCTGTTATTGTTCTGTGAAACCAAGCCTCCAGCCAAATCTACCGGTCGCCATTGAACCATCAGGCTGGATCGCTACGGAGCTAAAATGGTGCCATCTATCACTGTGACACAAGCGCCGGTTGTTTAGAAATCACCTGAGTTTATGCCTCCCTGCACTCATGCACTTTATTTCTTGTAATAGCATTTGCAGAACAAACAATTGGAGACTGACCAAAATGTTCAGGGTTTCCAGCATGCTTTGAAATCCTTCAGTACCGAGATAGATCGCTGTAGTTTCCATTGATTCAGTGGTCTAAAATCCACTAATGGGTAATGTGACCTTCTGCAGATTAAATATCAAGAGTACGAGAGGGGGAACATCTGGAAGTAAAATTAGTACTTTAATCACATGCAAGAGAAACTGAAACAAATAAATCACTCTTTGGAAAGTTTTCTTCTCATTTTCTGATTGGATGCTTTGTACAAGTAATTGTAATTGATATTTTTTGCTTTGCTAACCCAGTGAAAACTCAACTACGTAGGTTGGATTACTTTTCTCCCAGTAGCCCACATCACCAGTAGATACTTACATATGGAGAGAAAACAGACTCGTAATTCTTGATTTGTGCATGCCTGATTTTAGTGCTGGCTGTTCTTAAAAATGCATATTTCAACTTTTATTATTATTAATTAGCAGGGCACATCTGTTTAATAAAGTGAGAAAATGTCAAGTTTAATTATTCACAATCTAAGTTCAAAGCTGATGATAAGAAAACTCTGATTACCCATTATTCTAGCATCATTTAAAGACATCACTAACTGACAAATCTTGGAGACGTGAAGAGTTTCACATCTGATTTGTGCGAAAATGGGGTTTTGTGTGAGTGCAACAAGCGATTTATGTGTAACTTTTAAAGATTTGTGTGTGTAGTTAGTATTAGCATATACATATTTTTTTTTTTTTATTTAGTAATTTTTATGCTAATGCACAAAATATATTGTATGAATACAAATCAAGAATTACGCCCATATCTCTATGGGCTGGACATGCATCAAGATATGGATATGATGAGAATAATCCAGTACTACTTTTCTAAAAATTACAAACTTTCTTCGGAATCAGATTATAAATGAAAATGATGAAATGTAGGTCATGTTTTTTTTTTTTTTTTTTTCTGTGGCCTGGAGGTTATAAAGTGCACATATTGCATTTGAAGGTCCTGGTTGAGTCCATGCATGGTTCTATGTTTGCCTTTTCTAAAAGGTCACAATGTTACGGTCCAGGTTCATTCAAAGTTAGCCATGGGCTGTAGTGATTCCCTTCAGCAGCTCCAAAAGAGTGGAAAGTCTGCCCCACAATAGTGGACCTTTGAATAACCTTTACTCAGCTTCCACCGCATTACGCTTCACTCCCTCCAAAAAAATCACTCAAAAAAAAAAAAAAAAAAA